>NW_003204538.1:167546-184632 GCF_000006405.1 Perkinsus marinus ATCC 50983 | reverse complement strand
CACCACATTAGAACCACAATGGGGGTCGTGTGACCCCTTCCCACCAGCTGCCGCACAATCCCAGCAGCAAACGTCATACCTATGAAGTGGTGAATGTCGTGGCGCGCGGTAGGTATTACCGTTCCAAACTCGCAGTGAACCCCTCAGCACATGGGCGTCCACAGCCATACCTATAGCAAGCATCATAGACCAGGCCTTTGGACGCTTACCGGCACTGGTCCCTGCCAGTACGAGTAGACCCTCCGCTGCTATCCTCCTCACGTTGATGGTTGAGATGCTGATAGCCATCATTCATCAGCTTATCACGGAAGGATATTTTCATGGGACTTTTAAACAGGTATTGGGTTGATTATAGCTGACTCTGGTATTGGTAACTCCTATATATACACAATGATGCAAAAATAAAGGCCTCACATCCCGTAGTTTTATAGCGCGTGAATATAGTGAACCGTACAAAGGTAGCACTTTGAAGCTCTCGATGAGCAGCTATCCCCAATGGTAAACCACTCCATACACCCGACGAGCTATGACGTTCTGATGAAAACCGTGGGGAAAAGTGCTGGCAGAGGATTCCACCATTGCAGAAATGATATTGATACTCCAACCTGATTCACCGTTCCTCAGCCGAATGATGAAACTTCGCTCAGTGATAGACAGGAACACCGGTGAGAGGTGATCTATCAACACTACTTCAATTTTTCACACTGTCATAACTTATCGAATATGGATAGCACCAGGGTGATTTAACTACTGTTGGAGTGCTCCAAAATGGTACCTGAGTTTATCTGGAATTCACATGCGCTGATAAATTACGAGGGATGGGCCACTCCTTCCGTAGAAGTATCCTCCACAGCCACTGTTTATCAAGAGGCTCCTATTCAACCTTCCCGCACATGCGTGCTACTACTCGAGTAAGACCGCGCCCAGAGTAACTGCAAGATAGCAAGAGGCTCATATGGCCCAGTCTCTAGCCGCTGAGGGTGGGTACACCATAGGGTCTCTTGCTCAAACTGGAAGAGCTCTCCGCAGAGAAGATACGGGTAGCCTATTGAGTTGAGGAATAACGGGGAGGTATGATGTGGAAAAGGAGTGGTACGGGAGTCTGGGCATACCTTATGGACTCTATCGTATTCTGTCTACATGGAGTCGGACCCCAAAGTAGACGACGAAGGTGGTGCCATCATCCATCATCTCTCGAGAGAGCCGTGGACTCTCGATGAGCTCAGGTCCAGGGTTGTGGGTAAGAAGGACGCATTAGAGGTCCTAGGGTTGGTAATTATCACGCAGTACTAGGATTTTTAAAAGAATGTTGGGACCTCATCAGAGGCAGTCAGTCCGGGCCCATCTCAGGGTTCGGGATAGGCTTCGCCCTTAGATAGAAAAAGATGTGGTACTGTGCACGCACGTCCTTGCAATGAGGCGTGTCCGTATGAGGAAAGTAATGTTGTGTTGGATGGACGCATCTTTAGGTTGACAGATACGGATTAGGTTGGATCATGGCCGCAACGATAGACTCCCGCTTGGGATTCCTCAGAGCTCGAAATAAAAGGAGTTTGCGGGGATGCATTCGAGAGGTATTGTGATATAAGCGAACTCACTTATTGCACGGAATATTGAGGTTAAGCGTGGTGGCTGTAGAATAGGTCATATTCAGGGAGCCATCCTGACACCTGGCAGGAGTGGCAGTCGAGGACCATACAGTGGGAGTAGTGGACGGATGTCAATGCCGCATCTCCTCGCTCGAAGTGACCATACGGTCCCAGCAGCAACACATTTACTCAAGTGGCGGAGGCTATTGTGAATATCACATTGTAAGGTTCTCTTCAGATGCACATCTTCGACTAGCCTTCCTCGCCCCATAACTCAGCTGCATCCTGCTGGTTATTCTAAGGTAGAGAGTGTATTAGCTCGATGATAACCCCTTTTTGTAGTATCTTGGTAACTCCTTACCACCTCTTGCTTACCGTACATTGGGCCCGATATTTGACGCTGGTGCCATACCATCTAGACTCTGGAAGTTAGTCAGTCCCTAGATTGTAGAGCAGACAAGGTTCCTGTAGGCCTCCTCCTGACCTCTCTCATATCGCCAAACGACAACTCTCGCTTGCTAGGAGGTTTATGGAACGACAAAGGCGGGCCAGTAATGTTGGCTCTTCTGCGAGTGATGAAGCTCCTACGGTCCAATACCGGTGAGGACAGCTACCCACATTGCAGAGGGCCATCTCTTCTGTGGTTAGACCATCACGACGAGTACATGAGACGTATCGTGGAGTATTCTTGGGAGGGAAGAGGATGTAATATCACCGTGTTGGGTTGAGCCACCCTAGGCTAAGGAATTGTGTGCTGTTCTGTCCCCTTCCATCATTTTGTCGTAGCTGCTGCCACCGATCAGGTACACTTGACTTTGTGCCACGGCTTGTTGTCCTCATGAGAAAGTGTATTCAGAAGTGGCGGTTTTGTGTTTTAAAGAGTCTCACCATTGTGAACGTCATTAGGAGTAGTTGTATTCCTACTAATCTAGTAATGGCTCGCGGTCAGCAGAAGGCAGAATCCCAGAGGAAGAATGCATTGAAGAAGGCCAAGGATGCTCATAAAGGTACTGCCTCATCCTCTACCATGCATGAAGTTGTTGTAATAGGTAGCCAATTGGCTGGTCAGAAGGCAGCTCTTAAGATGACTTGTCCTCAATGCATGGTAATGATAATATTAGCCCGGTTCTCTCTGCTATAGTCGTTATTAGTTGCAAATGACGAACTACAAAGTCCTAACGCAGCACTTCGAGTCGAAGCACCCTAAGGAGACCTGCCCTCCGGAGAGTTCCTTTGCCGCCTAAGCCCATATTGTACAGTACTATTCTGACTACCACTGCTAGTTATCTAGTTTCTTCACAATCCATGAAAAACCAGTTTAGTTTGTCATTTGCGTATTATGTCTGCTGCTCCTTGGTTGTAGTTGTAAAGTTATTGAGTAATGGTTCTTATCATTGACGGGGAGATAGTGCCGGACTCAGACCCTAGGGCGGCAGGGAGGAAGAGGCAGAATAAATCGACGGCATCGAGCAATGGTATTCACGTCGTTGCATAACCACGCATGAAGTGAATGGTCAGGTGGGCAAGAAAACTTCCGCTCATCAGCGGAATGGTCATCGGCATCTGGTGGCCCTACTGAGCATACTAGTACTACTAGTGGCAGCAGTGCCTATCAGTATAGCAGCAGCAACAACAACAGGAGCAGTCAGCCTCAGTAATAGTAATGTCACTTCCAAGCAGTGTTGAGCACAGCTATGTAGGGGGGAAGGAGGCCAACCCGGAATCAGAGCCCAGATCGAACGTTTGCTTGGAATAGAAGGGAGAGTCGTCACTAGTAGGAGGAGGGTAGTGGCTTAGTCGTATTGGACTCTTATTACTCTTCAGTACCAGCCATGGTGGGTCGTCCTAGCTTAGATGTTCCTCTGCTATATGTAATAACTTCATCTCCAACTCCTGCAATATGACGATATGCATCCTTAGATCATCCTACTTGCTTTGATAACCTTGATGATGGGCCCTCGAGCGTTGGTATTGGCAGCTCTTCTATGGTTCATGGCTACTGGCAACCCTGGCATGGGTGGAGCTCCAGGCTCGTATCAGCAATAGCACCACATCGACTCATAGGCTCTCACACACTTTTTTCTTTTCTCCTCGGCCTTTGGTTCAGTTTAGATCGGCTAGTTTTACCCTAGTTTTATGAACGGCCATCATGCGAGCAGTCGGTAGTCGTACTGAGGATCAGGTCTTAGCGGCGACTAAGATTACTCAGAGTATAGCTACGGGCCTGTTGGAGGTACTACACGAGTTCAAAGAGTTGATGGGCATCACTTCGTAGCTGCCCAGGTGATAGAATCACTACGGGGATCTCCCGACTCTGATAATTTCAAAGAGCCTGTACGATGGAAGGAGCTAGGTCTTGACGAATACCCTTTGATGATAAAGCGACCGAGGGATCTTGGTAACTTGCATGCTGTCTGCAGTTGAACCCATCGATCATCACAGGTACAGTGGAAGCACGACTGCTCTTAACTGTGAAGTCTAAGAAGTTGAAGAAACATCCTCAGGCTGGGAGGGCTAAGGAATGTGGGTAGTGCTTACTCCTGCTACCAACTTCGAGTACTGTACTTGTATAGGCGGTATGGTAGCGTTTTGGAGTTTTTCAACGACATTGAGCAAATCTGGCAGAATTGTCTGACGTGTGGAGCTGCGTAGTGGCTGTTGATGATAATGATATATTTGTACCCAGGTTTAATGATGTTAGTAGTGATATCGCCCATAGCGCAATGCGCATGCGTGCTACTAGTCGCACACGGAAAGATACTTGGATCCACAAGATGGTCCCTGAGTTGGTGAAGGATGGGTCGAGTCCGGCAACTGCGGCGACACCCTCCACATCGTCCGAGAAAGAGTCCGAAACTTTGGGAAATGGGAACAAGTCTAGCGGAGCGAAGCGAAAAAGCGGGGAAAAGAGCAAGGCTAAAAAGGATGGTAGTGTAGAGCGGAGCTGCTGCGATGATGACGAGTGGCGGATAGGCACTGAGGATAAACGGAAGAGGAAAAGCAGAACGGCATTGGAGAAATCCAAGGCCGGAAAAGATCATAGCAATCACCTCTTTATAGAAGGGAATAATAATGATGGTGTTGGTGGTGGTGGTGGACGTAATAAGAAACGGAAAATGAAGGTGGATTGCCGTGGATCGTTAATCTGGTATTGGGGTAACTACATAGGTGCTGACCGGTGCTGAAGGGACTGCGGCCGATGGCGAGTTAACAGAGGCGGGCAAAGGTGATCACTCTTCAGGGTTCAGTACAGTAGTATCATCGTTCATTAGATTGGACAGCCCTTCCAAGTGAAGATGAAGTCCAAAGGCTTTGTCGACGGATCAGCAAGCTTCACGACCATCATCTCGCTGAGGTGGTAAAGTTCATGTCGCTTACTGATGTTGAGAGAGTCATTCAAGATGGGGAATCAGAGGTACCTTTTCGGGTCTATTGATATGTTCCATGAGTTCGTTTTTCGATGTTCAGGAAGCCTCGTCAACATCATTAGTCATCGAGCCTGGAAGTCTTCCTCCACATTTATTTTGGGCACTCAATACGTAAGACGTCTTTGATGTATGCACCTACGATCAGTTTATCCTCTTCGCTGCAATTTAGGATGGTCTCTGCTCAATTATCGCGACAAGCGCGGTCGAAGGCTCTAAGGGTATCGCGAGAAGGGAACGGCACCTCCAGTGGAGTTTCTTGAGGGTTTTCCGACTTGTGTTAGCAGTCTCCCCGTAGAATATGGGCTATCTAAGGTGCAGTTTGTGATGGCCGCTGTCCGATTGACAGAATTATAGTAGTTAGTCGGTAGGGACATGTAAATCCGTTCCAACAAATCACGCATATGGTACACTTGGTGAATCTCCCAGGATAAACCCTTTCTATAGCGCTAGACATTGATAGAAGCATAAAACTTCAACGCATACTAGTTACTCTAAAGTGCATGGTGTGTCGGCCGACATCCACATCGTGTGGAACACATCGCCTGCCAGTATTCTAATAATGCACGATGGAGGCTGAAACAACGTCTCACCGGTTCCACTACGAACTCAACCAGTCGATAAATGGCGAAACAAAGTGTACCACACAAGATTCCAATTACTATATAGTATACCATTGCAGATTTGTAATATACAAAACTACAACGGAGAAATATGACGGATGGGGCAATGACCCAGGGTCACTCTCAACAGTGCAGAATATACATAGAATGTGAAGAAACCAGGCAGAAGAAGCCGGTCGGAAAACAACGATCAGCTAATTGTCGAACATCTCTTGAATCTCTTCGAAGGTTTTACCTTTGGTCTCTGGTACCATATACCACTCGAACACTGTCATGAGAGCACCGACACAGGAGAAGAAGAAGAAAGCAGCTTGCATTGAAGTTGCCTCAATGCAAGACTCGAGGAAGAGGACAAAGAAGAACGCCCCAGTCCAATTGGACGTAGTAGCAATAGCAGACGCCAAGCCTCGTGCCTCGTCTGGGAAGATCTCTGAGGCGAGCATCCATCTAATAGGACCACAACCCCAAGAGTATGATAACTGATAACCATAGGTTGCTAATAGAGCGAGCCAGGCAAGATGTTGTGCATCACCATCCCGATCGAGGTAGAAGAAGATACCCATCAAAAGCTGACTAATTGTGATGCCTATCCAACTGCTGATGAGAAGAGGCCGGCGCCCGACACGATCCAATAGGTACATACTCGGTAACGTCGCTACTGTACTCGATACTCGTACTGTTATAGCAAGGACTGATGAGTTCTTCAACCCAGCCGCTTGGAATATAGTATCCTGGTAGAAGGTTTGAGCATTGGTACCAGAGAATTGTGTACCGATGTTAGTCAGCGTTACGATAGCAACTTGCTTTGGACAATGCCATAGAATATCGAACCTCCTCTTCAAGTCGGATAATCCTCCTTTTCTTTTCCCTAGGTTTTCAACGATATCTTCAAGAGCTTTGACTTCCTCTGCAATTCTCGGGTCGGCGACAGAATCGACATCTCTGAGTCTACACAATGTTTCCTCCGCTTCTTGCAGCCTACCGCGAGTTGCAAGCCATCTTGGAGTTTCAGGAGCGAAGAACATAGCAATAGTCAACAATGCACCAGGAATGAGGCAGATATACGCGACCAAACGCCAACGACAGAATGTCTTAGAAGTGGCCAGAGGATCGGAGGACCCTCCATCTGTGCGACACACAGCTCCTAGAATGTAAACAAGCAATATACCCAAACCCATAAGCAATTGAGTACAGCTACCCAATAGACCACGCAGTCTAGTCGGCGAAATCTCACTGATATATACAGAACATATGAAGGAGCATATACCCATAGAAAACCCGGCTATTAGCCGTGCTATGATGAGAGCTGGGATATTCTTACAGAGAGCAATAATAAGGAAAGCCGCGACATTGAGAGGGCCAGCGATTAGGAGAGCGACTCGTCGACCTGTACGTTCAGCGATGGGACCTCCTGAGAGAGTACCGATAAGAGCACCCAGAGTGAGGGCAGCGCTGAAGAAACTCGCGACCATCGTCGAATCAAAGACGAAGAGATCTGAGTTAACGCCAATTTCGATATGTTCCCCATCTGGAGTGGCAACAGTATTCTGCATTGTGTCGATGACAGGAGCGGTAAAACCGCAACAGAGGCCAACAAGAAGAGGAGCCGGTAAAACAGCAGTAACCGCTAGCAGTGCTCTCCGATCGGATAGACGTTCGGCCTTTTCTGATGTCTCCCAGAACATAAACTAAACTAAGAAACTATACGCAACTCGGATAAATTGGAGTCCTCGGCCCTCCCAAATCTATTGGAATAGGCCATGGCATATTCCAACACGAATCCTCACGGCCTCGATATTGGTGGTGCCCCATGCTCACTCTCTGAGGGCCGAGACACCCCTCTTGAAATGACTTGTGAAAAGAGATTCATCACTCCGTGCAAAGTATTTTACGTGATTCTCGGACGCAACTACTTCCGAGATGTTGCCTCAACTTAGAACCCTCAAAGTTCACTCGAACAACTAAGGTTGATATCTACGGCTATACACCGTTAATGGTCCGTAATGTTGCCAGCGCGTGTCACCTTAATTATAACGCTTACGAACGCAAGCATTGGAGACAGGGCACACAATCTATATAGCTGCCGATAGACGTGCCGATGAGTGGTTATCATGGATTATGCTAAGATGCAGTTCATATCTCCTTCATACCGATGGGGAAGGAGAGGAAACCTAGTGGAGAGACTGTGACGTCGACTCTTGGCGGTCAACAACGCACAGATACTTGTAGGAGACCATGACGTGAACAGAGTGACGAGTAATTGTCCGAAGATTCAACCCATTTACTAATGGCCCAAGGCATCAGAGGTGGAGACGGTACTGAAAGAATTAAAGATACCATAAAATACTGGATTCAGAAGTGGGGGGTATCGGGATGTAGTGAGCATAGTATTTATGGCTAGATTGGTGAATTCAAGGCTGACTACTGCTATAACAGGAGCTGCCAGGGAAGCGGAGTGAGCTAGGGTGCTACATACATGTCTATCAAGGAACTTCACTATGATGATGATGAAGTGACGACGCTTGGTATGACTCTACCTCCTGAGCCGTTGTTCTGCCATTGTAGAGATGGATCGACAACTTACAAGCAACATGAAGGGAATAACTTCAACAATCAGGATCGCTTTGGTTGAGTGGACAGTCGCGTTGTGGGGACTGATGAATAGCGAAAACCCTGTGTTAGTTGGGTAGTTCTAAGAGTGGCAGTTCAGGACGTTGATTACAATTTCATACATGTGTGATATCGCTTACCTGCGTAGACGAAAAATGGAGTTAATGAGGAGCGAGCTCCGAGGGCGAGAAGGAAAGGTTACATAATAATTCCACCTCTCTCGGGCACACTCCTTATGTTACTCCCCTAGAGGTAGTAGAACTACTCCAGACACAACACTGTTGATATTGGCGACCCTATCTTAGCGGATAACTCGATTGAACTGAATGTGCTGAAATCGAAAAACTTGAGAAGATGCCAATCGCTAGCCCGGCCACAAAGACCAAGATGAGGGAAAACTTTTCACCGATAGTCAATGGTACAGTTCATCGCAGAGCCTATACCGCAGAAGCATTCATTTCAGTACTTGTAAGTCTTGGTCTTTCACAGGCCGCTGACTCTGAAACAGCACCTGGACCTCATCCAACGTCTTGCCTTTAGTCTCGGGCAGTAACCACCATATAAAAATCATCAGTATGAAGGAGATTACGACGAAGAAGAAAAAGACAGCTTGCATGGATGTTGCCGCTATGGCATGGTCGAGTGACAACAGGAAGACCGCCGCGAATAACCATGTAGTCATGAGGGATAAACTTGATGCCAAACCCCTAGCATGGTCTGGGAACAATTCTGCTGCTAAGAGGTATATCAGTGGCCCTAGCCCCATAGAGAAGGAGAAATGATAGACATATGAGCCTACAAGAGAAAGCCAAGCCAGGCCATCCCCTCTATTGATGCTATCAAGATAAAAATACAGCGCTATTAGGAACTGACCGAGTCCCATACCAAAACTACTTGAAATACCTAAAGGTCGTCTGCCAAGTCTATCGATAAAGAAGAAAGCAAGGATGTTCCCAGCTAAGGATGACAATTGTACTGTGAACGACATGAGGTTTGGATTTTGAAGGCCGGACCTGATGAAAATCGTAGTTTGGTAGAAGACTATGGCACTAAGTCCCGTGAACTGATTCAAGAACGGTAGACCGATGGATATAATCATCTGACGCTTACAAGATGACAACACCCTTATCCGTTCAACTAATGAGGCAGTTCGTTGTCCAGTTTTCATCGACGCCAATTCGAGAGCTTTAACCTCCTCAGCGATGCGTTGGTCGGTGATGGGAACACCTCTAATGAGCTCGAGAGTTGCCTTAGCCTCATTCAATCTCCCCTTTGTTGCCAGCCATCGCGGAGTCTCTTTCGCAAAGAGCATGATGATGAAGAGTAGTCCGGAAGGGATTACACAAATGAAGGATAGAGCCCTCCAATTCGAGAATGTTGTAGGGGTGGCTAGCGGATCTAAGGAATTCGCCTGTGTTCGTAGAGCCATCCCAAGACCGTATATGACGATCATACCAACAATTGTTATAAGTTGAGTACAGGATCCGAAGGCACCTCTTAGATCACTTGGCGACATCTCTTGAATGTACACAGCACCATTGAATGAGCATATACCTATAGAGATACCCTCGAGGGCCCTCCCTAAGACCAATAGCCATGGAGCTTTACCAACTCCAACGATTACATACCCACATGCACTGGTAGGAGCCGCTAGTAGGAAGGCCATTCTACGTCCCAGAAGTTCGGTAGTTGGACCCCCAACGAGAGAACCTATCACGGCCCCAAAGGTCACGGCTGCACTAAAGAAGGCCGACTCAGTAGAGCTGGAGAATACATGCAGATTCGTATTCGAACCAATATCGATATGACGACCATCAGGTGCTTCCATGGAGTTCCTCATAGTATCAATAGCCGGACCAGTGAACCCGAAGGCCATACCAACAGCCAGAGGTGCTACCAGGGATCCTGCGACATAGAGGATGGATCTGATGTCTGGTCTCGAACAATATGAAGATGATGACGAGGAGGGCATCCAATGGATTCAACCTGAGAGATCGAACAATCCTAAAACACTCGGAATGTGGATCAACGGGATGCGCAGGCCACTGGGGTCTACGCTGATATCAACCAAGGTAAGAAAACTTGTCTAGCCGTATCAGTCATCAAACCAAACTGAACACTACTACTCTCACAGTATATATCGCAATGCATGGCGGTGCCTATCTATCCTTGCTCCCATTGTTATGAGGGTAGGATGGGTCTGTCTATCGAGATGACTTGTATGACTAAACTCGAACAACAGGAGGGATGTCCGAAGGCAGCCTAAATTGAACGGAGGAGCATACAGCCCAGCATGGCTTGCAATGAACACAGTTGACATAGCCGATCTCTATACAGTAACGCGTGCTACCGAAAAAAAGGAAAGTGAGTAAAGGAACCGTGAGTTCCGATTAGTTATTTGTGATAATGTTGAAGAGCGACGATTGAGGCAAAGCTATGCAATTGGTGCTTGCCTGAATTGAATTGAGGGAGTTTCCGTGACCCGACAAGGTGTGCATGCGTGCAGAATACAACGACGTCACCGTGAGAGACTTGGCAGTTTCCTCTACCAATAGGGGCGATTGATGTCCACTCCGCATGATAGGCATGAAGAGGGAGCCTCGTCCCCCCTCCCATCAGTTGGTCTTATGTATATCATGTCTGTAAGGTACTCATAGATGAGGTACTCCTGACCAATAAGTTCCATAGGACCGTAACATTAGACCCCCTAATTGAGAACTAAAAGTCACCCCGAGCCATTCTGATAGAATAACAGTGATAAGGTGAGGGCCACAGCTAAAGAGACCGTCACAAGTAAGATGCAGATCACTCCGCGGGTGGAACTGCTGCTGCTACTGCTCCATCAGGGTTGTCCACAACTAGCCGCCGCTGGAGATCCTCTTCTTCTGCTCTCATCGCCTGAATGGTTATACACTGCACTCCATTGTACTGCACCAAGGTTCTTACGAATTTGCTCCGTATCAGGACCAACAAGGTGAGTGCTACAGCGCATATTGCTATTAGTCTCAGGCGCCTATCAGCAATGAGGGAGATGGTCAACTCGTCTCGTGCAGGCAACCTCATATACCTAAGAGATGAGTGTTCCAACAATGATGATGGAAAACACCTGATTACCATTCTTGGAGTTTGAGCACGACTCGCATTATCGATACAACGGTACTACCCGACGAGGGATGTACCTTCAACACAGCTTGATACCATTGGCCGCTACTCTCACCAAAACATCACGGCAATAGCCTACCTCAAGGCACTTCTCATAATGCTTGGCAGCTAGGGATAAATCCATTGGTACTCCCCCTAGTCCCCACTGATACATAAAACCAACATCAAACCTAATTGAGATCAGACCTTAGAGCTCAGAGTGTATCCTGGAGTGTACCTAGCCTGGCCTATAAAGGGTTGCATCCACTCCGCGATGACCTGGGTTTCTGCTGTACGTTTATAGTGTGCCAATGCCGCATCATAGTCAGGTGAGGCCTGAGGGTAGGAGGCTGTGGCCACCGGTAAGGCACATCACCTACCTGTTTGTAGTATCGTATATCAGCGGTCTGCAATTGTTTAGTGACTTCTCTTTCATCATCACCCCATTCAGCGATCATATCGATATCATCCTTCATGTTGACATCAGCAAGCTGAACTCCTATCCCCCAACCATAATACCTTACCAACCATGATGTAACCAATGATGCAAGGTTATATGTTCTAGTAACTTACGCAAAGTCACCGAGACGTAACTCGCTAGAAGGGCTACCCTGTTCAGCACTCATCTCATAGAACCGCTGGGCCAAGACCCTTCCTGATGCGTTGGGCTTCTCCAAGCGCGATAATAATCGCATCAATGATATGCTATCTGTTTTGGAGGAGGAGGAAGACAATACACTATACTCATCCTGAAGGGATAACATCTCATAGACACTAAACGATGATGATGATGATGATAATGTTCCTACCAGGTCCTCGGAATCGTATTTCTCGGAGGCCTCGGTTAGGAAGAGCTTAATGTGGTCTCGATCAAGTAGATGGGCTAAGTTGGATTGTGCTACCTCATGACCAGCTTCTGCTAGTTGAAGGAAAGTGAGTGCACCTAAACACATGTATACAGATGGAAGACCCTGGACCAATTACTGGCTCTAGGATCCACCGTCTTCTGAGTATATGCTGCCTCTAGAGTATCAGTAACCCAATCACCCCGTTCGGCAACCTCCTTTAGGAGTTTTACAGCCATTTGGCAATCCCTTACTGTACCTGAACCGACTCATACTTTACATAGGATATTCCCTAAACCTACCAACACCATTGAGATGCATGATAGCAAGGGCATAGGCTGCCGGTGTATGACCACGTTCCAGTGCTTGGGCATACCACATAAAAGCGGTAGGAAAACTCTGTACCGTGCCTGTACCTGTAACGAAGGAATGTATAAGAGTATTACAAGGTACTTCCTATTACCTGTTAGGTAGAGGCTGGCCAAGTTGAACATGCCATCCGCAGAGCCTCTAATAGCACTCCTGTTGAAGTTAGAGAATGCTTCATCGAAATCACGGGCCTCGAAGTTTAGATATCCCAACCCATTGAGACCTGCTGCTGCCCAATGATCTCCACCCATCTATTACAGGCTATCTTACCCAAGGCATCATCTTGATCAGCCGCAGACGAGAACAATGCTCTGGCCTTAGCGACATCAGCCTCAACACCGAGACCGAGGCAGTACCTCATGATAGAAGCACATGATGAAGCGTATGGTATATACAAGGGCAGCAGCATACATGTATCCAAGTAGTGCTTGAGATGGACCATGGTCTCGGGAAGCACCTAGTTCGAGGAACTTCTTAGCCTCAGAATAGCTCTGTTGGAAGCCTTCAACACCCAGTAAGTATCTGAAGCATGATATAACTATAAGAATGGTAATAGTGCGATAGATCATTATTATTACCTCTTCCCTACAGCACTAGCTATATTAATATCACCAGCATAGGCAAGCTGTTTAAAGAGGGATATCTCATTGGGGCTGAGACCCTTCTTAGTACCCGTCTGAGACGAGACTATCATCTTCCCACTGTAGGAGATATTATCACTTCTTACCTCTCCAGCCAATACTCCTTGAAGATTTAATCGTACCAATTCCACTGCTTGTGGTAGCCCTGTGGAGTAGATGTGTGCTATTCGTTGGGCAATCTGAGCATTGAGAACACCCTTCACACTAGATAGACCTCTCATAAAGATATAACTCCATATGCCTACAGCACTCGTTATAGAGGCAGCATTCGATCGATGTGTGACAATGAGCAGTGATGGTATACTAGTACCTCAATATAGTTCATAGCAGCAGTTTCACAATTACGAGGGACTCCATAGCCATACAAGTGACGATATCCCATAGTCATTAATGCACCAGTATGACCAGCAGTGGATGAGGCATATCTAAGGAGCACACTATCTCATAGTAAGCCACCATGAGGAACCATCTTACAGATAGAGTATACCCTTGCCATAGTCTCTTTCATGCTCCCCAGGAATTGTTATACGATGAGGATCACCACAATTATTCGAATAATAGAGGCCCAGTATGAACCTAATATAAGTTCCTCCTCATTAGCAAGCAGGGAGGTTAATAAGAAGCTCCTCACTGGGCATGTGGCTCTCCTTGATTGGCAGCTTCCTCTAGTAGCTGCGCAGCTCTGGTACTATTCAATGGTAACGCTGTTTGACCTATGATAATGACAGATAGATGCACGTATATGGGGTAGGGCTCACCTGCATATGCCAGGGCCGTTAAATTGCCGGATGATTGGTACAATGCGTAGAATTCATCATGGCTTTCCTTGAGGTAGCCCGAGCTGATTTAGAGCATCTATTATCAATAACATAGGATGGTCCTACTTGAAATCATCCATAGCGGCTTGGAAACGTAGCCTCATGGCTATACCCTCTCGTGATTGTTCCCACGACATATCGGGAGTTTCATCCTGAATTGATGAGAAGGGGGAGAGTTGGTATACGCTATATGATGGTGACCATCATATGATGATAGATAGTGGACCTTAACTACTACCTCAACACCATGATGATGATCCTCGATCATCCGTCCATCATCACCGTTACTAGAGCCGGACCAATACCCTACAGGTCTCGTAGGGGATTCGTTATCTCCTACAAAGCACATAATGGAGGGAGAGGAACACTACCATGATGATGATGGAAGGTATTACCGAATATCATAAACTGTAGTACATCCAAAGCGAAGAGGGCAACGATAATTGCCAATAGGATCCCACACTTTCCCATAGCTCCTTCAGGTATACCTATAAATATACTCTTACTATCTACACCGAGGTGAGAGACAGCTGTTGAGAGACATTCCAACCGGTGCTTTGTGAGGTATCCAAACTGATGAGCCTGGTTGATATACAGTTGGTTACCAATAGTGCCCCCTCCATGATCACCTCGGCGTGGCGGCTGTGGTCTGTGTTCCACAACTGCTGGACGGGGAGCATTATCATCATCTGGGTCATCATTGCCCTCACCTCCACCATCAGGCCGGCGTTGTCGTGGTCCGACCTCACCTTCACCAGATGGGTCCATAAGTCGATAATCGAAAAACTTATATTGCGAGGAAGCTCTCGAACCCTTATGATAGCCACGGCACAACAGGAGAGCACCAAGAAACTACTATTTGTGAGTAGCAGTCATAATACAACCCCCCCGACAGACTTCATCAGAATATATGGACACAATCGTATACTAACGTCCACATAAGTACGAAACCCTGAGAGAGGATAATTCTGTATGAACTAGGCACACTTCCTACTACCATAAGACCAGTGGAGAGTTGTCCTATCATCATGTCCTTCTCATTGATGAAGTACTTCTTACCATCCCCTCCTAATCTTATGTATAACTAAAATGCATCATGCAAGTGGTCTTCTCTATGTATGCTCATCATCCTACTAGTAACGATCCAAGTAGTTGTACTACAGCGAAAAGGATGAGACCATACTGTAGACCTTCTACTCTGAATATACCCGCCAGAATGCCTCCAAGGATCGCCGAGAATGTTCGACTAAGAGGTAGTATGATCATAACTAAAGACGGGATAGTACAACTATTACCAGGACCCCAAGAGCATCATATTATTCGCTAAAGCTGTCTTCTGTATCAACTCTTGTGGTTTCACACCAATGGCATCAGCTGGAGTTGGCGACGTTCTTCCTAGTGCTGACATTATTATGGAACCCCAGATGTAAGGATAAAAAACCTAACCATATACAGAGCACACCTGAAGGGTTGAACAGATCATGCCACCGAGGCCAAGAAGGGCGATAAGACGATCATAGGGCATGCCAACACGGGCCCCCGACTCCCCCCACAAAGCCTTCGATAGGCTTTACCACTATACGATGATATGTATGATGATGTGAGCAACTCGACAGAGTAGATCAATACCTCATATACAGAAATCAAGCGTCTTTACTAGAGATAGCAGACCCATCTCCTGTAGATGCCGATGGGGCTCCTAAAGAGTCATGAGCTCCATTAAGTATCAAGACTATGTCCTTACCCGACTGGGCTAGTGCTAGTATTGTATTATAGATATCCTGTAAGGTCGCATCAAGACAGTCACCTAAAATGTAAGAGGATGATGTTAGTATGCCCATGAGAGATACTCTCATACGATCATAGTGATCTTGCAATTGTTCGAGAATAGTCGATAACTCATCAAATTTAGCCTTCTTCTCATCTACGGACATTCCCTGGCATGGATCCTCTGTATTCGACTGCTTCTGTTGCCATCTTGGTTTCTTCCTACTATGAGATTCCCTAGCCTGACAACATCATCATCGAAAGGCTTCACTATCGTGATACGGTACCTCAGCATCATCCTTCTTCTTCTTAGTCTCAGCTGACACTGTTGGGCTAAGGACCCTTAGAGCTCCTCTTGGTGTGCTCTGCTTGACATCCATCGTTATTGTGTACATCTGTGTCACTAAATCCCGCAGGGGTGGGATAACCTCTACCAAAGTTGGACAATAGTGACATCACCAGTATGATGACCGCAGTCACCTTGTGTATCCTCATCCACATCATCCCCCTGACCCCAGAACTCAGCATGTAGCTTCTCAGCCTTCTTGCGTTGTTCTTCGTTCTGATAGGTCGAATCTTGGTCACCCTTGTCCACTGAATCCAGCCATGCATCCAAGTTCTCTGCTTGCTCTGATCTACTCTGTACCTGTACACCATCATATCCACCTACGTATTAATAACCTAACCTCCTTAGCTTACATAGAACCCCGACTCATCAAAGTGGCCCTCCTCGTTTTCCCTCCTCATATTAAAAGGCTCCAACACTATTCCATCGTCTACAGCCATCTCGGGGTCCTCATTGTCAATACCTCAGCAATAAATGATAATCATCATCATATTGATCGAGTATCGATGATATCTACCTTCAGTTTCGGGTATATTATCCTTACTATCATCAGGATCCTCTCCCATCCTAATAGCCCTACGCTTAGCTCTGGCCATTTCGGCATCCCCCTTCTCCTCTCTACCATCCTTTCTCTGCCACCACAATAGATAGTCACTATGCATGTAGCATTCACAGTGCCCACCTTAGACCCTCCTCCTTGCTGCTGCCTTATAGCCTTCTTTAACCACTCTGGATTAGCACTTTTATTATCCTCATCTCCCCGAGCTTCGTCCTCTGAATCATCTGAGAATTGTTGAGCCTCTAGATCTCGACGTCTTCGTGTATTATGGGACATAATGGAGCAGCTTACAACACCAACAACATCTACTACAACGACCAAAGCATGGTAAACCATCCTAGTAGACCTGCCTC
>NW_003204538.1:166235-167446 GCF_000006405.1 Perkinsus marinus ATCC 50983 | reverse complement strand
CGCGCATGGGGGAGGGGTCCCCATATGCGCGTTTATTTTTTACCTTTAGGAGCTCCCATCAAAAATGTGTAACTGCGGAGCCGATTTCGCGATCTAGCCTATAAATCCCACAAATTCCTTCACCAATCGACAGATCTCGATCTCCTGAACATCGCTGTGAAGCCGGATTTGGGATTTATAGGCTCAATAAAAAGTTATTAACGTTTTAGTTTTCATCGGTTCCATGTGAACCATGTTGCACAAGCAACTTCTTCTTCAACAGTCCTTCTAGTCTGGCAGGTTAAGGGCGTGCGCTATCACTCGAGACACCCAGGTTCGAATCCCGGTGAGATTATATTGCGGAATAAGGTTCAGCACTCGGAGTAGGGCAGCGACTTGGGTGGCACAGCGGTCAGTAGTGTACTAGTGAGAAGGACAATGCCCTCTGGGCTCTGGGTAGGCTGTAAGTCCATGCTCAGTGCTACCAAGCAGCACTCAACTTCCGGCTGGCGACTCGTACAGTTTTAGTATATATAGTAAGTTTGGTATAATGGATAGTGTGACGGGTTGTCACTTAAGTGATCCAGGTTCGAATCTGAGTAATTACATTTTTTCATTTCATCGCAATAGGGATAGATCGTATATGTTTGGTTCAGTCTCATTGAAAAGTGTCATGCTCTGCCATGCGGTTGACCTATATCCGACCTCTGACAGTTAATACTCGTACTAAGTACTGCTGGTAATATGCAGCACAAGGTCTTCGACTGTGATTTAACTAACCACCACGGTGTACGGTACTAGAGACTGGCGACCCTCGACGAAACACTTTCATCCAAGCAAGGTATTACTCTAGTGGTTATTCAGTCCGACTCTCATCCTAAAGGTCGCAGGTTCGAACTACGACGGGTCCGTGCGGGGTCCCCACTTCAGTGGGGTGCACGGACCAATCAACCCTGCAAAGTCGAACCCCCTCAAAGCAATGCAAAGTAACGCGCGCGAGCGCATCAGAGAGTAGAGTAGCACTCTAATCTACATCGGAAAACCCAGACCAGTGCGCACGGCTAACAGTGCGCACTCAAGCCAGTGGTACTGGTTCAACACCAAACTAATAGCACTAGTGGGTCACTAACAGAATGTGTCAGGCAGGACCATGGCGGAGTACAACCTCAAGTCTGCCACAGCGTGGCAGGTACACTAGCAACTGGCACCGCAGGTGACAGGATCAACCAGCA
>NW_003204538.1:162045-166135 GCF_000006405.1 Perkinsus marinus ATCC 50983 | reverse complement strand
ATCTCCACTGCTGATCGTATCTATCCTTACCATCACAAAGGAGTTGTCCAAAGACTAGCAGCAGCAGCAGGAGGACCAACCTGTTTGAGCATAAGGTAACAGAAGTGTCTAGCTGCCATATCGATGAGCCAATTAGGAACACATGATATATGGGGATCAATATGCATTACTATTTGGAGGAAGCTAACAACAAGAAGAAGAAGACCATCCCACACAGGGATATTAAGAGTCTAGTCATCACGTTTTGCCATCTTCCATAGGTGTCAGGGTCGCTCCACTGTTCTTAAGTATATCACAAGTAGTGGATCCTCTAGCAGGAATAGGCATATCCGAAGCTGATACGTAGGGTTCATATGAGGTGCCAGACTGATGGACAAGTAACAGTTTATGATGAACATCTTGGCTACCTCAGACTTGAGTAGGATCACTATCTGCCTAGGGTCTTCATAAGGGCCGATGCAATCTATACCATCTGAGCCGTACGAATATAGACAGAGGAGTAGCAGTAGCAGAATATATTACCAACTGATATGACAAGGTCTCTATTATGGAATGGCCATGGTAAGGCAGCTACAATATGGAGTAACATCTGAGTAGCTCTTGGCTCTGCTATCTATCAAGACTAATAATAGAGGCCACCAGCACTAGTGAATGATTACTCTTTTGGAATCTCTGATGCCTAGGAACTTATAGCTAGGTATCCAGTCTTTATAGAAGTCAACTTCACTAAGTAAGGCCATAAGGTCAAAAAAAGGACAGTCTATAATTCCTTGTATCCGAAAAGAATGGACCTAAGGCTAATGTCAACACATAAAGAGGCGCCTCAATACTACTACACTAGGAGTATCCTTATTATGTTTATAGTACGTTCGAATACCCTCTCCATCTCTCTGTAATACCCAACCATCTCCATTCTTATCCAATGCTCCTAAAGACTATCATCATCATCATCCCAGGGCATACCTAAGATGATGAGTACTACTTCTAACCTCCTTCATAGAAGCCACTCGTTCCTCCATCATGTGTATACACTCCGAATTAGCCTTCATCTTGGCACGAAGATCATGAGGTAGTTTCTCACTGCTTGAGATGGATCGTAGATGGGTTAGTCTTCTACCTGTCTCTTGTATGCAAGGCACCCTATCCTCTTAGTATTACCAGCCTTAGCCACCCTATCCCTCTTTATATCTATCAACAGCTTCTCAACCTCAACATATAAGTCATAAGTAAACTCCTCCTCGTCCTCCTTCCCATCCTCACTAGGTATAGAACTCCAAGCTGTAGTAAAACTAGCATCTGTTGAATAACTATCAGCCGATTCTGAACGACTCCGACATGATACCATGGAAGGGAATAGAAGGCCTTGGCAAGGCGTATCTTGATCATATTAACGATAGTAAACACGAGTTTAGTGACTTCTCCCCATGTTGTCAACTAATGCACACAACAACAGTAGTAGGATTGAGTGCCAAGGAAACCACAGTTGTGACCATACTTGAGAATTTAAACGTGGACCTGGTCCCCATCTACGAGTGGTAGAATCCATCCACATGTTGCATCCATAATACCTAGGGTCAGCCCGCGGTACCATACATATTACGAAATACGAGGTTTAGTGCCCAAGACGCTAGGATATGCGGATCTAGTATTTGGATTCGTTTCGAGGATGTGATACTCCCGTAGTAGTGCTACCTTCAGCCATCCTCACAGGGTGTTAACACTATCCCACCCACTTCGAGTATATCGTTTACTACAGCACCTTTCTTTGGGAGGCTTGATATTGCTACTTTCATGTATTTCACCGTTTAGGTAGGCTTTGATCTACAACCTATCAAGAGGAGTATATAATATCATAGGATGATGATCGAATACCCCCATAATTGCGGAACCCCAAGCCCTCCTAAAACCCCTTTAGGAGTATAAGATCATGCATCCATTGTAGCTCGATTGAAGCAGCTTGGACAGGACGTATCGATCCACTACGTCCTCATCATCATAGAGTCTCTCTTATTACCTTCTCTAGTAAGATATATGTAGCTAGGTATCCATAGGTGGTATAAACCAATTAGCGCTAGGTGGACATCAGCAGGATGATAGTATATCTTCAAAGGCCATATCGAGTATTACTACTACTTGTATTAGGACAATTGTTGAATACCATGAGGATCCCACTACCCCTCCCACCCATCACTACCTACTGTTTGCCATAATCATCAGTATATCCACTCCTGACAACTTCCTACCTAGTATGACTTATATGGTAGTGCTCATCTGATTCCCATCTTTAGATATATTCTACCATAATGCTCTCTGAAGTGATGGAGTCTTGCGGGCACGAGCAATCCATCAAAAAACTGCATCAAAAATGAAAAATTTTTCTTTTTCTCCGCATCGCTCCGCTGTAAAGAGCATTATGTGCGTTTCTTGAGAAGACTTGTACAAGCATCTTGTCGTTAGTTTGTAGTTACTATGACGGATTCATCGCTATCACCGTCAGTGAGGATGCCCCCTAATTATGGCAACCTTCCTCGTGGAGGAGGAGGAGTACCTACGGTGAGTACTAGTGATTACGAGCATTATACCATAGTCGTCTCTGCCTGCTTCCTTAGACTGGTGACCCTAGTGAAGCCAGTAGGCTCCTGGATGGATGCCATCAGATCATGGTTGCTATGTCTAGTCCTTCTATATTCGAAAACTCTAAGGAGAAGGCATTTCAGGTAGGGTTGGGATCATAAGGGGGTATGGAGATTACTACTATCAGACCTTTCGTAGAGGATGTCTTGACTTGAAGAAGGATGTCTCTGCTACTGAGGGGCTTGAAAGCGATAAGATAGATGGTAATAATGATGATTATATAATATATATAATGCTAATGATATCATCAGATTGGATGATTGAGAATTGTTGGTTATTCCTATTCGAACTTGCCAAAGCACGACTAAGGAGGAAGCATGTTTTGGAGTGTATGGAGATACTATGTACTAGTGATAAATGGAGGCATGTAATAATACCTCTCATGTCACTCCCCCTACCGCATTGAGTAGATGCTGGATGATAACGAAAGGATACGCGCTAAAATGGTAGACTTGGACGAAGCATTCATCCAATCAATAGTGACGGAATTCCACGTGAAGCCCTTCCCAGCCAAAGCAGCGCCTGTTAAACCCAAACGTAAGCTCTCATCTTTATACTCCTCGTAATAAAGGTCTATATACAGCCACAAGTAGCCTACTCAATCGACGTAACAGATCCAACAATCGTCAGACAAACCACTCTAAGTGGGAGACTGGATCCGTTAGTGGTAGTAGTACCTACACCTCTAGTCATGAATACATCCGAGCACCTTTTAGGGAAGGTAACAACAACATCATCAGCAACAAGTGCTCCTCCCCCTTTACAACGAGGCAGGAGTGCTAGTCTGGGTGCCCTAGATGTAATTTGATTCCCTATTCATTATCATCAATATCATCGTATTCAGATAAGTGAGCCTAGTGGAGTGATTCCAGAGATGGTGAGTAGTTAGGTTCTCCTCACATTCATGCACACCTATCAGATAGTGTAAAGAGGAGCCCTATACCATCCAATATACATGATGATGCTGAATCCTCCCATGGGTCATGGTCAATTGAGGAGGTAGAAGAGGGTGATCTCAACAACAACAACAACCAAGGTAGTAGTATCGTTAGTAGTAGAAGACTTGGTCATGTCCTCTCAGCAGCAGCATCGCCTCCATCACCACCACTACCACCCCAGTCTCCAGATCTCCATGGAAGGCCTCGATTACAGAGTAGGACATCAGTGATCATCATTGATAAGACGAGGAGAGGCAGTGCTGGTTCCTCATCAAAAGGGCATAGTACTGTTAGAGGAGGAGGAGATGATTCACCAGGAGTAGCTCATCTGGATAGTCCTAAGCTGGATACCAACCCTTTCCGAAATCCTAAGCTATTCGAGGATGCAAATGACGGTATCACTGATGATGATACAGTTAGCGTAGATGAATGGTGGAATAATCCAGGAACATCTAGGCATCCCTCATCCCCTCACGAGCAGCACAAGAGTAATGGCCTTAGTAAGTACTACTACTATT
>NW_003204538.1:123586-161945 GCF_000006405.1 Perkinsus marinus ATCC 50983 | reverse complement strand
AATACGAGGTTTAGTGCCCAAGACGCTAGGATATGCGGATCTAGTATTTGGATTCGTTTCGAGGATGTGATACTCCCGTAGTAGTGCTACCTTCAGCCATCCTCACAGGGTGTTAACACTATCCCACCCACTTCGAGTATATCGTTTACTACAGCACCTTTCTTTGGGAGGCTTGATATTGCTACTTTCATGTATTTCACCGTTTAGGTAGGCTTTGATCTACAACCTATCAAGAGGAGTATATAATATCATAGGATGATGATCGAATACCCCCATAATTAAGGAACCCCAAGCCCTCCTAAAGACCCCATGGGAGTATGAGATCATGCATCCATTGTAGCTCGATTGAAGCAGCTTGGACAGGACGTATCGATCCACTATGTCCTCATCATCATAGAGTCTCTCTTATTACCTTCTCTAGTAAGATATATGTAGCTAGGTATCCATAGGTGGTACAAACCAATGCTAGGTGGATGGCGCCTCTCCGCCCTTATCGACCGCCGCGCATGGGGGAGGGGTCCCCATATGCGCGTTTATTTTTTACCTTTAGGAGCTCCCATCAAAAATGTGTAACTGCGGAGCCGATTTCGCGATCTAGCCTATAAATCCCACAAATTCCTTCACCAATCGACAGATCTCGATCTCCTGAACATCGCTGTGAAGCCGGATTTGGGATTTATAGGCTCAATAAAAAGTTATTAACGTTTTAGTTTTCATCGGTTCCATGTGAACCATGTTGCACAAGCAACTTCTTCTTCAACAGTCCTTCTAGTCTGGCAGGTTAAGGGCGTGCGCTATCACTCGAGACACCCAGGTTCGAATCCCGGTGAGATTATATTGCGGAATAAGGTTCAGCACTCGGAGTAGGGCAGCGACTTGGGTGGCACAGCGGTCAGTAGTGTACTAGTGAGAAGGACAATGCCCTCTGGGCTCTGGGTAGGCTGTAAGTCCATGCTCAGTGCTACCAAGCAGCACTCAACTTCCGGCTGGCGACTCGTACAGTTTTAGTATATATAGTAAGTTTGGTATAATGGATAGTGTGACGGGTTGTCACTTAAGTGATCCAGGTTCGAATCTGAGTAATTACATTTTTTCATTTCATCGCAATAGGGATAGATCGTATATGTTTGGTTCAGTCTCATTGAAAAGTGTCATGCTCTGCCATGCGGTTGACCTATATCCGACCTCTGACAGTTAATACTCGTACTAAGTACTGCTGGTAATATGCAGCACAAGGTCTTCGACTGTGATTTAACTAACCACCACGGTGTACGGTACTAGAGACTGGCGACCCTCGACGAAACACTTTCATCCAAGCAAGGTATTACTCTAGTGGTTATTCAGTCCGACTCTCATCCTAAAGGTCGCAGGTTCGAACTACGACGGGTCCGTGCGGGGTCCCCACTTCAGTGGGGTGCACGGACCAATCAACCCTGCAAAGTCGAACCCCCTCAAAGCAATGCAAAGTAACGCGCGCGAGCGCATCAGAGAGTAGAGTAGCACTCTAATCTACATCGGAAAACCCAGACCAGTGCGCACGGCTAACAGTGCGCACTCAAGCCAGTGGTACTGGTTCAACACCAAACTAATAGCACTAGTGGGTCACTAACAGAATGTGTCAGGCAGGACCATGGCGGAGTACAACCTCAAGTCTGCCACAGCGTGGCAGGTACACTAGCAACTGGCACCGCAGGTGACAGGATCAACCAGCACACCGCTAGGTGGATGGAGCGCTCCTCCCTTTTCGCCTCTTTTTGCGCGCTGGGGGAGGGGCCCCGGGCGCGCGCATTATAGCCGGTAGGGAACTCACAGCAAAAGTGATAGATCCGGAAGCCGATTTCGTTAATGACAGTAAGGATTGCCCTGAAAATGGGTGCAATCGACTCCTCTCGTCGAGCTGAGTAATAATATGAAAGAATTTTTCAAATGTTATGAGCCGTTTACGAGAAATAACCGATTTAGTCTTTTTCCATTCAATGGAGGGAGGCATGACATGGGAGTACTGTATCAACAATCAGTCTAGTCCAGCAGGTAATGGGCGTGCGCTGTCACACGGGAGACCCAAGTTCGAATCTGGGTTGAGGTATATTCCGGAATAAATCCCCGTACTCAGAGTAGGTCAGTGGGTTGGGTGTTACAGCGATAAGTGCAACGGCAATCAGTAGGATAGTGTCCGTGGGGTCGCGGATGACCACCCACCAGTGTACAAGTAGGTCTGAACTAGTCTGAGCATCAAGCGTTATTATTGAAGCATCATATTTTATATAGGTAGTTTGGTCTAATGGTTAGTCTTCAGGTTGGTCATACGGATGATCCAGGTTCGAATCCTGGATATATAAATTTTATAATTTTGTCAGTGATGGTTGTCCAGCCACTCTATTGAGTAGTATTGTTTGTACTTGGCTCAGTGTAGTGCTCAGCATCATTATCTATGTCGACTCCAGGTAGTGGGCTTATCTAACATTGCATAGCACATTAGAGCCTGACGACTTCCAATGAACAACAATAAATTGAACTCGACGATAGTGTAGTGGTTAGTACTCATGTCTCTCATTCCCGAGATCTAAGGTTCGAATCCCAGAAGGTCCGTGCGGGGCCCCACGCCAGTGGGGTGCACGGACCCCTCAGTGCCTACAGCCTTGCGATTCCCCTCCGTAAGCTCCAAGTAACGCGCGACAGCGCAACCAGCTGCAGTACCCTGAGCAACCGACACGACACAGCTGACACTGCGCAACCATCGGGAATAATACGGCCGATGGTTGCGAGGACAACACCGACAAGGAGGACTAGCCAGCACTAATGACGAGTCTCACAATAGCGTACCACAATCTGAAAAGTCGGGCTGCTAGCATGGTGCCAACGCAGTGCACCGATCAGGCACCACACCGGTGCTAGGTGGACATCAGCAGGATGATAGTATACCCTCAAAAGCCATATCGAGTATCATTGGTACTTCCTACAGGGGCCGTATTAGGACAAATGTTGAATACCATGTTGCATCCCTCTACCCCTCCCACCCATCACTACCTACGTACATTAATCGTCATAATCATCTGTATATCCACTCCTGACAACTTTCTACCTAGTAAGACTTGTATGGTAGTGCTCATCTGATTCCCATCTTTAGATATATTCTACCATAATGCTGTCTGAAGTGACGGAGTCTTACTGGTGCGGGCACGAGCAATCCATGTGAAAATCGCATCATAAAAGGAAATTTTCCATTTTTTTGCATCGCTCCGCTGTAAAGAGCATTATGTGCGTTTCTTGAGTAGACTTGTACAAGCAGCTTGTTGTTAGTTTGTAGTTACTATGACGGATTCATCGCTATCACCGTCAGTGAGGATGCCCCCTAATTATGGCAACCTTCCTCGTGGAGGTGGAGGAGTACCTACGGTGAGTACTAGTGATTACGAACATTATACCATAGTCGTCTCTGCCTGCTGCCTTAGACTGGTGACCCTAGTGAAGCCAGTAGGCTCCTGGATGGATGCCATCAGATCATGGTTGCTATGTCTAGTCCTTCTATATTCGAAAACTCTAAGGAGAAGGCATTTCAGGTAGGGTTGGGATCATAAGGGGGTATTGAGATTAGTACTATCAGACCTTTCGTAGAGGATGTCTTGACTTGAAGAAGGATGTCTCTGCTACTGAGGGGCTTGAAAGCGATAAGATAGATGGTAATAATGATGATTATATAATATATATAATGCTAATGATATCATCAGATTGGATGATTGAGAATTGTTGGTTATTCCTATTCGAACTTGCCAAAGCACGACTAAGGAGGAAGCATGTTTTGGAGTGTATGGAGATACTATGTACTAGTGATAAATGGAGGCATGTAATAATACCTCTCATGTCACTCCCCCTACCGCATTGAGTAGATGCTGGATGATAACGAAAGGATACGCGCTAAAATGGTAGACTTGGACGAAGCATTCATCCAATCAATAGTGACGGAATTCCACGTGAAGCCCTTCCCAGCCAAAGCAGCGCCTGTTAAACCCAAACGTAAGCTCTCATCTTTATACTCCTCGTAATAAAGGCCTATATACAGCCACAAGTAGCCTACTCAATCGACGTAACAGATCCAACAATCGTCAGACAAACCACTCTAAGTGGGAGACTGGATCCGTTAGTGGTAGTAGGACCTACACCTCTAGTCATGAATACATCCGAGCACCTTTTAGGGAAGATAACAACAACATCATCAGCAACAAGTGCTCCTCCCCCTTTACAACGAGGCAGGAGTGCTAGTCTGGGTGCCCTAGATGTAATTTGATTCCCTATTCATTATCATCAATATCATCGTATTCAGATAAGTGAGCCTAGTGGAGGTGATTCCAGAGATGGTGAGTAGGTTAGGGTTCTCCTCACATTCATGCACACCTATCAGATAGTGTAAAGAGGAGCCCTATACCATCCAATATACATGATGATGCTGAATCCTCCCATGGGTCATGGTCAATTGAGGAGGTAGAAGAAGGTGATCTCAACAACAACAACAACAATCAAGGTAGTAGTATCGTTAGTAGTAGAAGACTTGGTCATGTCCTCTCAGCAGCAGCAGCAGCATCGCCTCCATCACCACCACTACCACCCCAGTCTCCAGATCTCCATGGAAGGCCTCGATTACAGAGTAGGACATCAGTGATCATCATTGATAAGACGAGGAGAGGCAGTGCTGGTTCCTCATCAAAAGGGCATAGTACTGTTAGAGGAGGAGGAGATGATTCACCAGGAGTAGCTCATCTGGATAGTCCTAAGCTGGATACCAACCCTTTCCGAAATCCTAAGCTATTCGAGGATGCAAATGACGGTATCACTGATGATGATACAGTTAGCGTAGATGAATGGTGGAATAATCCAGGAACATCTAGGCATCCCTCATCCCCTCACGAGCAGCACAAGAGTAATGGCCTTAGTAAGTACTACTACTATTTCATGGGCGCTAGTACCGTAGATGGTTTCAGGGGAACCGGAGAGTAGTACGACCGAACCTCATGCATCACCACAAGAGGTGGAGATGTTATATAAACAACAAGAGATGATACTTAATCAACAAGAGCAGTTATTCAAAGCCATACAGCTACTCACACTGGATCAGGGATCAACGACCACGGCACAGGGATATACTCAGCACTAGGTAGTAGGTTGTAGTATTTGGGTAGGCAAGGATGATAAGTATACACTAGTTGATGATCTCAGATAGGGTACCATCAATAAGTTCCTTCATCATAATAATCATTCACAAGCATTAGAGGGATATGAGGCCTCACAGTTTTTATGCTATATTTGCCATCATCATCAATGTTTTGAGTTCTTGCTCAATAAATGGTGCTATGTTGTGTAGTAGTCTATGAATACCCACACCAGCAGCAACAGCCCTTTTCTTCCTCCTCTTCCTTCAACATCAACAACACCAGGCAGCAACGTAGTAGTGAAGGGTACTACATCTCAACCCTTTATATCATCAGCAGCGTGTATACGTACAGAGAGGCTATACAGGGTTATATGCAGGAGACTAGGACATAGGGATGTTGATCATGCTATTGCCAGGGATCTTAGGACTAATGGTGCACTCGTGGTGGATCTTGATCTTGCTAATCGAGACATTCTATATTCCATAGTAGGGCTCTTAAAAGAGGCACCTACTATATATCAATTATTACTATACTCTGGTACATACTTCTTTGGTCATCAACCGGCATATAAAGATCAAGTTAGGAGTAGGAGGAGGCGATTGAAGTAGTAGTAATGGTATAGGGTAGATAGAAGTATTAGTGAGTAGGTATACTATACTTACCGAGACTGATCTAGTTCGTCAGCTAGTGCAGTCATTGTCTACTTATCTACAATCTACTAAATTGGTCAATAATGTATTGGTTATAGATCTCACTGGAGTACCATTGAAACCTGTATCATCATCATCATCAAGAGCTTCTAATACTACTAATGCTGCCTTGGGCTTATCAGGAGTACTACGAACAGCTGTATGGAAGAGTAGTGGCCCTCTAGAAGATCTTATACAAGGACTTAAATGCTGTAGAAGACTACAGAAGTTATCCCTGGCTAATTGTCAACTCACTGATACAGGCTTACAGTTGCTTGCTCCCATCGTGGGGAAGGAACTACCCCGACTCACTAGTCTATGCCTTGCTAAGAACAGGTTGATGAGACCAGCTAGGGCCCTAAGGACCATATTCAATATGCGTAGTGTACTAGTGGGTAATAAGAAGTCTATCCCACTAAGCTCACTGGATCTAGGGAGGAACCCTCTTGGTTGTGGAGTATCACCTGACTTTAATAGGCTTGAAGCAGCATTGGTTGTATGTTGCGGCCTTGGGTCTGGGGAAGCCATGCAGGCTGGAGGAGGTCTGCAGACCTTGGCATTGAATGGTTGCCGACTTGAAAGGATTGATGGTATAATTAGAGCCTTACAGGAAACGATACAGCGAGGGGAAGAGAAGGAGAATGGTAATGTTTGGCCAGTCTTTATCATCAATACTCTTAGCAGGAGCTCCTTATTATTCACTGCCTCGAATACGTGATATTAATATCAGTAATAACCCCTCATTGCCAGAAGTGAGTACTCCGCCCAGCATTACTCCTACTGTATGCTAATAGGGTACTCAATCTACACTCAATACCCTATTGTCAAGCCTAGCCCAACTCAGAGGAGATCTTGTGTATCATCATGATGACCACCCTATAGAGGAGTTTACTGAGTAATGCTGCTCCATATATACTGAGTGGGTACTTGGAGGGCCCATAGGTCTATTCACAAGCATACGACAAGGTTCGGTAAGAATACTACGTCTCGGAGGAGGACTAGGAGTCTATCTAGCATTGATGACGATAATGATCATCATGATGATGCCACATTAGAGGCCTTACAGGAGTATGCTGCTACTGACTATCTATTCCTACTACTACTACTACTATCACCCTATTAGGTACTTCCCTGTAGTGAGAGATGCTATTAGTGACGGAGACTCTTATGATGGAGATCGAGGAGAGGAGGCTACCCCTTCAGGAGTGTATGCCAGGGATCTCAAGTCAGACTTAATCACACACCTTCATACCATAACTCAACTAATCGATACCAAGTAGTAGTAGACTACCACCTCAGCGTCCTATAGGGCTACAGGTATCCACCTCGACGACAGGCAGGGCCAACAGTGATTGCTAAGGTCAATGCTGCACCACATTCTGGCATGCTCATACCTTATGACCCTAGTACTAGAGGCATGCAGGATATCATGAATGCTAGTTGTGTAGAGGGGAGCTCTCACATCGGCCAAGGAGTAACAACGAATGACACCCTATCATCATCATCAGCCGACGTGGTAGTGATGGTAGGAGATGAGGAAGAGGAGGAGAGTATACCTATAATATCTTGAAGTTGTTGTTGACGAATGATGAGTCCAATACCATGATGATAATTAGATACATTTCCGTATATTCGTCTTGTGTGATAGCTGCTCAACTCAATAATTGTAGTAGTAGCAGTAGTAATGAGCTCATCCCCTCCACCTAGTTCTATAGACACATCTAACCTCACTATAGAAGGTCCACCACCTTTAGCTACTCCTAAGGGGAGTACTCTACCAAAGATGAAGGGATCACTATTATGGTCACCATCAGCAGTATGGCCATGGACGGTGAGTACTACTATAACCATAACCTACATATACAGGAACCTCATCCAGGCCTCATCATTTGATTCTACGTCACTCCGTTCACCACCACCACCGTTATATAGTAGTAGTGATGAGGAAGACGAGGAGGAGGAGGAATACAGTAGTAGTAATAGCAGTAGTAGTCCTGCATCCACGAGACGGAGGATGAGGAGAAGGAGGAGGAGCAGAGTCCAGTATCATACAAGAGATCCTCAAGTAGCTGCTGCAGCAGCACCCTCCCCTCATACTCGCCTACTACTCAGAGATACTCGTGATAGGGTAAGAATGCAAGCAGCAGCCTCAATACTGAGCTCTCTGTTAGATAACATCCGACTACATGTTACTCCTCCGAGCATCTGTGAATGGTGGTTCCCTCCCACCATTAGTATTGAGTTCTGGTCTATCTCGTGATCCAGTAGTAAAGACATCACGATCATGGAGAGTAGAGGCACAACATGATACAGCTATACAGAAGACATTAGATTGTATGAGGATACGACAGGCTGAGTATCATAGGAAGTTAGAAGCCGCGATAATGGCAAAATCAGAGCAGCATGGTCACGATAAGACTTGTGAGAAGTTGACTAACCTTTTAAGGCAACTACAAGGGCTAAGCGATAAAGTAGGGGAGGCGAGCGCGATGATCGAACAGAGGTGGAGGGGACGTATAGCTTGGCAACGGCAGAAGAGGGTTGATGCTGCTCTAGCAAAGGCTGCTAGAAAGAGGAAGTTAGCATTCCAGAAAGGGGGCATACTTCAACGTGATACCCATGATAGCTTGTTGACTAGTGTGGAGGAGGAGGAGGAGGAGGTAGAGGATATGAATACCTCTATAGAGAGTAATGATGGAGGACTATTGTTCACGAAGGAGCTGCCAGAGGATACCAACCCTTCATTATTGGTCCTATCGGGTAGTACTCTATCTACATCCTTACGCTTGGTCATAGCTCTTCTCCTACTATTTTAGAGGACCATTGGAGCTATTTCGAACAGTATCTACGGTTGGATACGATTGATGTACTTCCTAAAGGGGATATGAAGAGGAAGGTAAAGCATGGTGACACCCTCGTCCAATACATCCTTCCTATAGAGAGCTCTACTAGCCCGATGTCTTATGGACTTACATACTAGAGCTAAGCTGGATATACAAAAGGTTGGAGGGTGTAGTGAGGCACTATTGATGCTTATTGAGGAGGAGTCTTCACTTGATGAGGACCCTCACCAGGAAGAGGAGGAGGAGGACATCACCACATACTATGATGAAGGTGAGCCTACCATGATCATCTTAATGCTACATCAATCTGTTTGCATCTGTAGAGCATCAAGTACTTGCTAAGTATAGAGAGGTCCTTGATCTGGCGGCTCAACGTATGCACATACTCCTATGTACGATGAAGGCTTTGATGTGGGAGAAGGGTCTGAGGCGATACCAACGGGGTAACACAAGGTACCATACCACAACAGCTTCAACACGTTCATCATCATAACACATAGGAATGTCATGGTCTCATCATTCGAAGAGGATACGGCTCAATGGTTCGACTCGGAGTTGGAAGTCGCCAAGCTATCTGCCCAGGAGTATTCTCATCTTTGTGTGGATCATGTAGTACTGTCATAATCATAATAATAATCATTGTCATACCACTCCTCCAATACATCTATCTCTAGATACGTGAATTACTCTCATCAGTCGACACCTACCAGAATGATGCTTCTACTACTAACCTCTTAGCTGAGGTTGAGTCGGCAGTCGAGGCCTATAGGCATCGTCTAACAGCCTTATCAGAGTTCCTTACCTACTCAGAGGCTCCAGTGGGATCAGAAGGTCTCCCTGTATTGTGGCTCCTTCATGAGCTTGAACAACTCCGTCGTAATAGTAGTAGTGGTTCGAGGCAGATTCGTGAACATCTAGGGGAAGATATCGATAGAGCATGTGCATTAGTACGATTAATACTACTCACTAGACCCTCTGGTGAATACTATGATGAGGAGTTGATGAGTAGTAATAGTAGGATGAAGGGTACACCAAGTTGTATCGATGATAAAGCTCATAGTGGTAGTATTATTATTCATAACGATAAGGAGAACTGGAATATGGATAATAATATAATTGCATCCTAGTAGTAGTCTACATGATCAGTGTAGCTATTCTCTAATTAATAATACCATTTATCATCATCTTTAGCAACATTTCCTCCCACTGCTACTCCTATGCTCAGTTGACTACTAGTTTCAGTAGATCATCATCATAATACTTCGCAACAGTACCCTCTGCATGTAGTATCATATCCGTCAATATAGATGACGACATCCTCCAAACCCCCTCTGTTGTGTTCTTTCATCACCATCACCATCATAACCTCAGATTGGTTGTCCCTACTGGTGGTGGTAGTAGTATGGCATCCAGACCACCGATAGTAGTAGGGTCATCAGGTCTTGGTCAACCTCTAACCCATGTTGATATCGATGAAATAGACAGGATACAGCAGGAAGAGATCAATGCTGGGTACTCATCATCACCATTACTGTCATCATCATGCTGCTTATTTAGGCATTATAGTGGAGGCCTCCTTCTTACATCAAAACAACGGCAGACTATGAACGCCTCGAGACCCTGGGAACAGGTTGTGACCGATGAACAGGGCAGAAGACGTTTCCATGGTGCATTTACTGGAGGCTTTAGTGCTGGGTAGTACGATCATCATCATCATAAGGCTTGTTACTCATGATATAAGATACTTCAATACAGTGGGGACGGAGGAAGGTTGGACACCTTCAACCTTCGTGAGCAGTAGACGTAGTAAGAAGGACCGTACTGGTAGGGAAGAGGAAGAGGAGGAGGAGAAGCATGATGGTAGCAGTAGTAGTACGAAGCAAGAACGGCATCAGAGGGTAGTAGTAATATTTGAGATGCTTACTTATACTAGCAGCTCTCTCTACTAGATATCGGACTTCATGGACGAGGAGGATTACAATGACGGTATTGGTGGCAATGTTATTGGTAGTACTACTGTGACGACCACTCATCATGGAGGGGAGTCTTCTTCTACTACGAGACTATTTAATGACAACTCTCCAGTAGAAGTCAGAGAGCGGGTAAGAGTTGTTGTACTCCTGTTGTTGTTGATGAACCTTGGTATCAGATTGGTCTTGCTATCATGAGGAGTCAGGGTTGGAGGGAGGGTATGCTAGTTGGGGAAATATCTCGACTATTCACTCGCCGTCCCTCGGTTATTGATAAGGAGGCTAATGAGGGTAGTAGGAAGCGAAAGTAATCCTCACGATAACATCTAAAGTATTAACCTCCAATATCAGGGTATACACTGTATGCTCCCTACCTCCTCATTTACGATCTAGTCTTGATGATGATGAGGAGGAGAGAGATGAGAAGGAGGAGGAAGCAGAGCATCGCAACATACAGGCACTGTATAGATGTGTCGATAGGAGTGTACACAATCATAAGAACGATATGCACGGTGTCGGGTAGTAGTATTGACATCTATCAATACTTGTAATGCTTAGTGGTGTAGGTATAGTGGAGAACTGAAGGTTAGTGGGGTATCCACTGGAGCTAATGAGCTCCTATCATCGATATTCGGTCCTTCCAATAGTGAGGGAGGACCTACCACTCAATCTACCATACACCATCGTCGTGATGGTAGTAGTAGTAGCAGTCGACAGCAGCAAGGACGAGGAGAACGTGATAAGCGATCTACTCAAGCTGTAGGTGCATTTGGTATAGGTAATAGGAGGTTGAAGGGGATATATGAGGGTAGAGATGGTTATGTAGGTGTATTCGACCAGGAAGAGGGAGGAGATGGGTATGATGTTGAAGTATATAATGAGTATGATAATAGTAGTCTACCCAATAGAGGAGGGACCTCACGGTATGCTACAACTGTTGTGGAGATAGATGATGATGATGATACACTGATTGGGGACAGGGGTCATCATAGCGCTGAGGTAGGCTTCTCCTACTACCCTTGACGTGATGATGACCATGTGTGGTCAGGTTATCAATCTCATTGATGATGAGGATCATAAAGGATCGAGGGGGCTGCCTCAGCGATGTACAAAAAGAGTTGAGAGTAGTAGTGAGAGTCACACTCTAGATGGGATGTTTACCAATGTAGTACCTTGAATAGTGTGATGTATTGATATTGATGCTATGGTAGGTGGTAGAGGAGGAAGGGGATACATGCTCTACCTCTGAGGATGTTATACTCTCACTATCCAACATCATTCCTAAACCCCCACGAGTACCTAGAGGATTCAATAAGCATCTTCATGTACAGGTGCTGCTGTAGAGAGAGCATAGAATAGTGATATCATCAGGTATCCGGCCCTAGCAGTGATGGAGATGTATTAAGGGATACCTCTCCAGAATATCAACGTCTAGTTGAGTGGTTGGATAGTAATCCAACCGTGCGAGAGGGAGCTATTACTATGACCGAGAGAACGAGCATCATATCTGCTGAACCTATCACTCGAGCCCCCGATCATCCCACGAAGACTAGCCATACCTCGGTAGGCTTATATCATACTACTACGACTATTCATTCTTCTTATGTAGGAGGCTAATACCAAGCAGAAGGAAGGAGAGTCAAGGGAGGGTAAAGCACTATGGGCAGGTGTTAATGACGACGTAGGCTGTTAGTGGTGTGTATCAGAGATCGTTATAATGGTCTTCAGGTACGGCGGGAGGCCTTACTTGCAGCAGTGGGTGGTCGGACTATCAGTATGCATAAGGCATCATCATCATCCTCATCATCTCATGACACATCACGTCCTTCGTTGGAGGCTCTTAATAGGGATCCTGATAAACGTAGACGGTATGAGGTGTTCTGTGCCCAAATGGCGAGCGGTGCTCCAACATTATCAGCCAACAGTGAGTATCTCTCAGCCTTAGTCTCGGCCTTTGTCGTCTCGAGGATTATCCTCTTAGATAAAGTTGACTTTAATGAACTCAAAGAGTTTACCAAGCTATATGAGTACAGTCGTGAAGAAGGTTCAACTCTCGATGTTACCAATACTCAAGGAAAGGATAGTAAATCGACGAGAAGGAAAGCCTCTCCAGAGGAGATTGCCGAGGCTCTGAGGAAACTCCAACCATCTCGGTTAGAGTGTAACTGGAGAGCAGAGCCTCTAGTTTGTAATATACTTACAGATAGAGGGAAGAATGGCACATGTGCGCAGGTAAACGTTTCGGGTGTCCGGATCCATGGCGACACAAGAAGTTCTATGACGACTCTGATATTCTAAGTCTGGGGAAGAAGTCCCGTTGGGCAGGAGGAGATCGCCAATCCCGTTATAATCGTAATACATCACGTCCTATAGCGCCGCCGTCAGGTAAGTGTACAATACCTTCTAGAGGTCCCTCATCATCACAATCAGGGCACCTTCGAGCGTCTCCATCGGAAAAACCAGTGGAGTCGCCCCAACCTCGAGTAGAGCTCCCTCCCGAACTTCCTTTGCCGATGACACCTTCCAAGAGGCCTCCTGACGATTTATTTACTGATATCTTTGGCGGTTGATACCCTTGTCTAGCTATCGTGTGTTGTAGAGTTCTGAAGTTAGGAATATGCTTTTGCAACCCTCCAGAATAACCTCCTCTAATTGGCCATACTACTTCACATGATTTTGTGAATGATCACTGTGAAGTTGTCCTTAGCCCATAAAAACCCGCCTAGGCCTAGCATCTCAAAAGAGTCGTTGAATGTAATGTGTCTATGAAGCTCGATGGGGATTTGCATTGTATGTACAAGCTCGTGTGATGGACCTCACCTTCCACAGGCATCTCGAGTATTGTCCAAGTGCAGGAATTAGTGAATGTGCTGCGGATAATGATGGCTCGCGGAGAACTTGAGAACACAACAGATGATTATTCTTCAGGGAAAGTCATCTTTCATGCAGCTCACAAACTGTTGTCAACATCGTCGTCATCATCTATAGAATGTTGTTCAGGCGTCGAAAATTCCGTGAAACCAGAAGCCAATTAAAGCGCATAGCCCCTCCGAGCTCCAAGTATAAGAATCCGAGATCCAACTTGGAAACTTTTTTCTTAGTTCCCATGTATCGAAGTGTATTAGAAGTACGAGCGCGTTTCCTCATAATAGTGCCGAGTTGCAAATCGCATTCGGACTTGGATTTCACCAAGCACTCGAAATGAACGCAATCTTAGTAATCATTTTGATCTCACGTGACAAACTGACACTCCAGAAACATAGAGAGTGTGATAGGTGATGATGATGCAATGGTTTTTGATAGCGATGATAGTGATAATGAAATAGGTGACGTTTAATAATTTTAAATTGATAATTTTGTACATGAAAGATGAGCATAAGTTGTTGTGCTAATATGGTTCTGAAGTGAGTCCCTGCAACATTTATGACTCTCTCCATCTGGGCTCCATAAAAAATTGAAAACTACCCAACGTTCCCTTCATGTGATCTTTTCGAATATGGGATAGTCTTACATGATGAAATCAGCGTGATCATTTCTGAATCTTAAAGGGTACTCAAGATATATATGATGCCATGTAACTTGAGTATGTTCTAAGGTTGCGCCGTTACTCTTATAAAACCGTGCTACTCGGAGCTCGGATCACTCACACACTAATGTGAATCTCCGAGAACAGATATATCGAGGCGGAATCTACAAGTCCGAGTGTTTCTCCGAGTATTTGGGCTCGCTATCCGCAACCTCCTCTTCGTGATATCATGTACTACACAATTGCTACTTGACCGAAAACCAACATCACGACGATGATGCCCGAATTGATGATGATAAACACAGAAGTAGTGATACAGAGAAGTGGAGTGAGTCGTGTATGTTGAGCAACTATCAGCGATAATGGTGAGCCATAGTATTTCGATACGTTGAATACCCAGTAGCCAGCGTCAGTAGTATAATAATCAAGCTGTTACTCGTTAGCAATGGGTTTCTTATCGGTACCCTTCTTTAACTGTTTCCTCTGTTCATCTATCTTCATTAGCTGCTCCTGCTCCTTCTGTTCCTTCATCCCCTTATATCTATTATCATTATAACAATAATGATGTAAACGGGTATGATTATTACTTCCGATAAGCCCAGAATGCACCAATCATCAACAATGGGCTACTAAGTACTATGGGTACTATCAAGAGGCCACCTATACAAGATAATCATTCAGGAATAGATACCATCATTATTACCAGATACGTATACCATAGTCTTAAGTAGTGGTATAAAATCCCTAGGCTTAGTAGAAAGTAGGGGCTTTATTGTTGATGCATAAAAGACCTTAGGGACGAATATAGCTAGTATTATCCTATCCAAAAGGAATATACCAACTGTTGATGCTAATAACATACCTAATTACACAATACCAATACCAGATATAGATTGTACTACTACTACCAAGGACGCTATTCCTAAGGTCATCAGGGAGTACCATGAGCTCTAGGAAGTGGTTAAGGACTGGTATTACACCAGATGCTAATACCTATCACGTCAATGGGAAACTCGATAATAGAGTGAGTATTACAAATAAGCCAGCACCACAGAGAAATGCTGAGAGGAATAATGCACGGTTTTCGAGATAACCTGATTATTATTATTACAATGATTATTGTATGATGATAATGATTCTAGTAGTACCTTGCATCCAGGGACGGCCCTTATAGTTGACCACTAGTACGGCTACTTGTTGTGAGCTCTTCACTAGGAACATTACTGTATTGAGGAGATTTGGCTTATATGGTACTGATCTATATGAAGGTAGTAGTAATATTATTACCACTAAATGATAAGATATTACTTGAACATTGAGAATATATCATCACCGAATGCACTATCATCCATCATCTTTGATAATTTCTCATCTCTATTCCTCTCAAACTCATATAGTTCTTCCAATGCAGCATCACCTATATATTATCAATACTACTATGACTAACTACTACTACTACTACTACTACTACTACTACTACTACTACTACCCATAGCTGTCTTCGCCAAATCCATAGCTCTAACAAGGACATATAGATGCACTGCTACTTGGGCCATCACTGATAGGAATATCGCAGGATGGAATACCGATCGTATTGGCAATACATCCGATAATCTGATCGTAATTATAATGATGATGATAGTAGTTGTTGTTAATACCTATCAGCCGGCTTGGCATAACTAAAGGCAATACTCGCCACCATTGTTAATATACCAGAGAATATCAATTGTAGCTCAGTAGCATTACCACCTTCAATGGTTCCAGCAGCTAATGTGTATCTAATAATAATTGTATATTCAATTGACTATCATTATTACTGCTACTTACGCGCTGACCATAGAATCAAGCATCATTATCTGCATCATTTGTACATTTAATAGTAATGTACATCTACCCTGCCTTATAATCTGTATAACACTCCTTATACTAGGTGCCCTTGATGTAAAGGGTGCAGCTACTGATGCATCCCCTAACTGTACTACAGGCTTCATACCTAATACTCAATACCAACCTCACAATAGGTAATAATAATAATACCCTCTTGTTGTTGTTGTCCACCAGCATCTGCATCTTGCATCTGTTTCTGAGCATTCTCAATGATAGAAGCCATCATGCCACCACCGCCTTTATTCATGCCACTCCCCCAAGCTGCATTAGCACCATACTTCTGTTGTAACTCCTTTTGTACCTATTACCATCATTATCACTGCTATGATCAACATGAGTATGACCTTAGTAAGCTCAGCTCTTAGCCTAGCTGAGGAATTCTTCATTGCTGTAAAGTAGGTAGAGAAGCCAACATTGCCTTCATTATTATTAGTAAGCTTATTAAGCTCTTCCTGGAACCATGCTTGTTGATTCTGCATCACAACCTACATGAGTACCCTATATACAATGATATAGTCCATAGTCATCATATTTACTTGTCTCCTAGCATTAAACTCAGTCTTATACTCCTTTGCTAATTGTCTCTCTCTCATAGCTAGTAGCTTTTGATCCTCTTCCAACTTATCCTCTGCTGTTCCCTCTCCTTCCAATAGCTTACCACCATCATCAGTGGCTTCTTGCTTACTCGATGATGATGTTGCATTAGAGTCACCAAAGCCCGATAAAAGGGCAACACCTAGCCAACAACATGAGCGGTTACTAATGAAAGTAGTATTACTACTTACCAACATCAGCCTGCTTTAAAGCACCAACATCATTACCACCATCACCACACATAAGAGGATGTAACATATTATCACCACTAACAGCATTCTCATTAGGGACCTTCTTAACCAACCTCACTACCTATATTATGATCTACTATTATGAGCATCATATATAGTTAGTATAGTTACCTCTTCTTTCTGTTGTGGTGATACTCTAGCAAATACCTTGATATAATGTGCTGTATTATATAGTGTCTTATCCCCCTCCTCCTCCAATTGGGTTAATACATCACCTAAGTACATAGTGTATATGAATAACACTACCTACACCTACTACCTCCAACAACGAGATCAGCACTACTAGCAAGTTGTTTCACTGCATCAACGGACGGTGTATATGTAGTATATACCTCATCAGTAGCTATATTTACCCATACTGAATAATAACTCCATCATTACTACTACTAGGTAGTTACATATTACCTCTCTCGTTAGTTAACATCAACTTAGGCTTACTACCATCATTATCAAATATACCAATCTCATTAGCAACATGTGCTGCTGTTAATGCTGAATCACCAGTCAACATTATACACGGCATCTTAGCATCAGTCAATGCCTAAGTATACAGATAGGTACTCAATCATAATACTCCTCATGTTGCTCATCACCTTAAGGACAGTAGCAGTATCTTTACGTAGATCACAAGCAAATGTGATAAAGCCAGCAAACTCAAGATCAGCTTCTACACGTGATCTTGGCCACTTATCACACTAATAGATAATAATAATAGTTGTTATTATTATTAACAACATCTTACATCAGACGATCCCTCCTTAAATGCCATTGATAATACTCTCATACCCTTCTTAGCAAGTGTACGATAAGTTGATAGATATCCATCAGGAGCATCCTTCAACATACCCAATATAGTCTCTGGTGATCCCTTTACTACACATATCTAACATCAATACCACTATAATCACTATCTCCACTACTACTTATCACCTTCTTATGCTGCTCATTAATAAGCTCAATTACAGCACTCATACGCTGTAATGCAGAGGAGAAATGATGCCGTGTGAGAATCTTGAGCTTAGGGGTCATCTTATTACCACTACTCATTGGACCTACGAATAATGATAATAATAATATAATACCTATTACTGTAGCCTTACTACCAGAAGTATTATTATCACTATCATAAAACCAATGTAAAGCTTGTAATCCAGCCAACTCTACTGGATCTCCCAATAGTTCCGCACTACTCTTACTAACCCCTGATTGTTCTTCCTTATTGGTCTTATTCTTCTTCTTGTTGTTGTTGTTGATAGATATAAGAGAATGACATCCAGCAATAACATATTTAGCCCCTAGACCTATACGAGTAGTATCCTAAAGATACTAATGCATATGTATGATACTGACAACAGGTACAGTATAGTACAGTATTAAGCTTATCTGCATCCTCTACTTTAGGTTCACTATCACTTGTTGATACCTACCATAATTATGATAACAATGATGATAATAACTACTAGTATTCCTAGTACCTTTGTTACAACCCCTGTACATGATAATTGATCAGTTGTAAGTGTACCAGTCTTATCAAAGAAACAATGTGTGATAGTACCAGCCATAGGAACTCTATAAGGCTCTGTACAGAATACTCCTATCTTATGTAATGCCATTAAAGCTGTATTCACGGCTAACGACATCTGCATAGGTAATTCTGGTGGTACCTGGTCAACAATACTAGTAAGATGAATAGTGATGATAATGATGGTAATATTACAACACTAGTGATAATCATAACACATCTTAGTAGTAGCTTATAGCCTGACATCTTAGTCAACTTATCAGTACCTAATACATCATTAACGAGATCCCTACTACTACTACTACTACTACTACTACTACTACTACTACTACTACTACTACTACCTTCACCAGATATCCTCTGATTGATAACATAACCAACAGCCATCAATGCGAATGATAGTAATAGTAATAGTAGCTTAAGTGTATCCCTATTATCAGTCCTGAGTATAATGATCAATAATATATGACACTAGTAATACTACTTACCTAACATCTTGTTGAGAGAATTCAATCATCCTAGTAAGCTCTCCTTGAGCTGATTGTGTCCCTGTTCTTAATACTATACATGTACAATTAGTGGCTTGTAATAATGATGTACCACTGAATAGTATATGTATCCTATCTCTACCAGTCATATCCAATATTCTAGATATATCATCATCATCACTAGTATCAATCTCATCCTTCAATTGTGGTACAGATTCCCCAGTTAATGATGCCTCATTAACAACAGCATTGCCTTGTAATATAAGGCAATCACACGGTATCATAACAACCTGTTCTCCTCTATTATTAGTAGTATCTATATATTATCAATACTACCAACAGCAACAGTATCAGCAGCAGACTATCAGAGTGATTACCAGGTAAGGAGTCTTTATCAGTTGTAGCATGAATAACATCATTACTAAGGTTAATACGATCTCCAGGAACAAGTTGATCCGACATAATACTCATCCATTTACCATCTCTTAATACAGATATCTACCATAAATCCTAGTCATACCTTCTATCCAGTAGTAGTGCTTCTTATTATTATTACCGGTATTATGTTTTTACCAGCCATATTCCTCAATGTTAATAAATTACGCCTTCTTTGGAATACAGTACCAGCTTCCATACCAAAGATCGATAAAAAGGTGAAGATAGTATATTTCCTAAGGACAAGAATGATAAAACCATATGATGACAATAAGAGCAGTAATACTTACCAATACTCATCCATCATCCATAGTAGACAACATAATATCTGGAATATAGGTATTGGGTTTAATATCTGATAACATCACTCGTAATAAAGATAATAACTAGTATGAATAACCTGATCTCTGTAAAGAACATAGAAAGGTGGTACTGGTATGTCGACTTTATTAAGACCATATAAATCCTGTCTACGTTGGACTTCGTCCTCTGATAACCCTTTCGTCGAGGAAGTCTCATCTACACCACATACATATCAACAACTATAGTGTGAAGAGTACTATTACTAGTATATTTATGAATAGGTAGATTCATTGGACAGATGAGCATATGCACCTCCCCAGTAGTATCATCTACACAGTATTTACGTCTTTGGAATACAAAGTACCTAAATTCCTATTCATGACTAGAAGACTATCACCATTATTATTACAATGTAAAGTCGGCATTATGATGACTCCTTTTGAGAGGTACTATATCAGCCTTCCCTTGATGTTCCGGAGGTGTACTAAGAATATCTACTACTTACATAAGAGTAACCTTATAGTATTACACTCGACAGTAGTTCCCAGGTGCCAAACGCTTAGTCCTACTATATTGGACTAAGGTCTTGAATCGTATAGACCAATGTTGAGCTAATACAAACAGTGCATGTACCTGATCATGGTATACTACTACCTACTACTACTTAGTATTACCAATAAGGATCCAACAATGGCTAAAGCTGCTGTAGGGGATGGTGCCCATTGAGATGGTAAAGGCCTCTCTTCAGTAGATTCTAGTGTAGATAATTCCAATACAGTACCATTATTGATAGCATCCTGTATAAGCTCATCAACTACTGCCTTATAAGGATCACCACTAGTAGCAAATACTCTCATTGCGGCTATACCATGTAGTATAATAAATATAGCAGTAAGAGCAGTAGCTTTGGGAGATACACGTTTCAATAGGGTAACTTCTTTTAGACCACCATCACTACACTCTAGATGAGATGATGATAGTGTATTGGGCATGTCTACTGCTATCAACAAACAACAACAACAACAACAACAACTGCAGCAACAATGCAGCAACAACAAACGTCCCTATCCATTGATACTCGATGGGGACGACGAAGCAGCTCCTAGATTCGAGTAGCGCACGCCATTCTGATCGACAAGGTTAATGTTGTGGTTGTTGTTATTGCTGTTGTTGTAGTTGTTGGGTTCATGGTGGTAGACTGTACATTACCTCCTAGTGAAGAAGAAGGTAGTATCTTGAGTATGTAATCGGCTAGAGTAGTCATGTTTTTCAGTGGGTATTAGCCTTTATCTGGATGATAGTAATGGGGACCATATTAGTCTACCTTGTCTGTTCAAACATCGATTCCAAGACTTTCATGTGTAATACTACCATCTTGGTCTTGTTGTTATGATGATATGTAGATATGAGATACCACAAGGATCATCATCATCATCACCAGTACACCTTACCAAACTATGGACCAAGGATAAGATTATACGAGAGATAAGGGAGAAGAAGGAGAAGGAGGAAGATCTACAGAATGCATTGTAATACTACACTTAGTGATAGTTATGATCATTACTGATACTAGGGGACCAGAATATGATATTACTGATAAGCAACTACAGGCTATTGAGGCTAGTTTAACAGAAGAGGATAAAGATAGGTTTATCTCATTCCTGAAGACCCCAAGAAATGGTAATACACTCATCATCATTATCATCATGATGGGAACTCTTTATCCAAGATACTGCTCCTAAGTACTGCTTGTTAGATGGTAGCACTATACAGGATAAGCTAGGGAGGACTAGTGTCCATGAGTAGTATTATCAATTATTAGAAGTTACTATCATCATTATATACTTAGATTAGTTAAAACACAGTTCCCTCAAGGCTTGTTTATTACTGATACTGTTGATCCCACTACTGATAATGATAATAAACATCAAATTAGGGTTTGGATCAAGAAGGACTTTACAATTGGTCAAAAGTAAGTAGTACCTGAATTTGTACTACTATCAGTGAGGTTTTATATTAGACGAGCTAGAGAGCTGGCAGCAGCAGTAGAGGAGGAGAAGGAGGAGGAGGTGGTGGGTAGTAAGAGTAAGAAGAGGCGTCGTCGTGATGGGAAGAGAGGGAGAAATAAGGGTAGAGGAATAAGTGGCGATCAACATCAACATGATGAAGACTTACCCCAAGCACGTTATGATCCCTGGCCTAAAGACCAACCTGATTATCTATACTTTAACATGTATAAGGAGAATAGGGATACAGCTCAGGCAATATCATCTATAGCTAGAGCAATGGGAAAGAAGAATACTAAGGCTTTTACAGTAGCAGGAACTAAGGTACACTACTACTACTTTTACATGATGATGATTATAGTGTATATATAGGATCGTAGAGGATGTACTGTTCAACAAGTATGTATGTGGAGGACTTATATAGATCAACTTAAACGGGCTATGCTCAGTGGGTAATAATAACAATATTATCATCTTGCTGCATATTATGGCATCTTAGGCATTGGGATAAATTTACGAGGCTTTCCGATTTCCATTACTCATCACAAAAGCTTTCTCTAGGTAGTAATGATGACGATGATAGTCATTGATTATGATGATGATAGTATTATCCTATAGGTATGCTGTATGGTAATCGTTTTTATGTAGCATTGAGAGGTATCAAGGATTGTCCTAATACTGATGATCTTGATAGAGCATTCAATGCCCTATCAACTAAAGGCTTTATTAACTACTTTGGTATGCAACGTTTTGGTAATAACAATGATAATACTATTATCATATCTACAGACTATTTATAGGTACACAGTTAACCAGGACTTATCAGATAGGACAGGCTATGATTGCTGGTCATTGGCAAAAGGCTGTTAGGCTTATAATGGGAGAATCCAACGATAAGGCATTATTACAACATGATGAAGGTATACGACATATGTACTGATAATGCTATAGGGTTTGTATAATGTTCAGAAGTTGATCATGCTACAATAATGAATGATGATGAGAATACTCATACTGATATGTCGATGGATGCAGCAAGGAGGGCATACCTTATCGATAATGATCCTGTTAAATCTCTTAAGCTCATGCCTAGGATGATGCATATTGAGAGGAAGATAATGACCTTATTAGCTAAAGGTAAGTAGATGATCTATAGTGGTAGTAGTAATGCCTATATCTAGATCCCAATGGTTATTTAGCTGCATTACAGCAATTACCTACACCCACCTTATCCTTGTATGTACACTCTGTAATACTATACCCTCATACTACTACTACTACAGGAAGAACCAATATCAGTTACAATCCTTCATATGGAATCATGCAGTGAGTCACAGGATATCTACCTATGGCCCAACCATTGTGGTAGGGGATATTGTATTATCAATACAACAACAACAACACAAGAAGGAGAGGATATAGAAACTGATGAGTACATAGGAAGGGCAGCAGAGTTACATATATTGATGATGTTTGTATATGTAGACCTCATTCTAGTTATGATGATAATACCACTACTACTGAAGATGGTTTGGACAGATCTCATGATGATGATGATAGTGAAAACTGTGGTGAGCAGCAGCATAGCAAGGAAGAGAGGGAAGTAAGGGGCGATAGAGGTATGATTATCATTACTATCATTATCATTAGGTTGTGCATATAACGTGTGATAATATATCATCATATAGCATATATGATGTAGTCTTACCTCTTCCTGGGGATAATACACAATACCCAATAAATATGAATCAATGGTGAGTACTACTACTAGTATGGTAGATGTGTAAGACATGTGGTATTAGGTACGAGGATTTTACCATGAAGGAATTGGGTTTATCATTACAGGACTTGAAGTCGTGTAGAAGTAGTGGTGGTGTCTTCAACTTACCTGGATCCTATAGGAATATCCTTGAAAAGGCAGAGGATGTTGAATATGAACTTATACAACCAGAAATGGCACTCAATAGAGTAATCGATGTATAGTACTACTTATGAATATCATAATCATTATATAGACATTAATACCGACTGATATCGATAATATCACTAAGAGGGATTATACTGAAGAAAAGTTGAATGGCGATAAGGATAAGGCAGTATTAGAAGGTACATACAGTATTGTATTCAAGACTACTCTTAAATCTGGTAATAACGAGCATGATAATAATATAGTATTATCAACATGATCATTATTCCTAGGTACATACTTGACAATGGCATTACGTGAGTTGACCCGACAGGACACTTCACGTAACTCTATGCAGATTAGTGATTCTATTATACAGACTAACAACAAATGATCATCATTAGTGCTACTGTACTCCATTTACCAACAATAACAACAACATCCAACGATAATACTCTTTCCATCTATTCATTGAATATCGTTATACCACTCCTCATTGAAATACAGTGTGATCCTGTTGTACAGCAGTACTATGGCTGATACCACTACCAATCAGACTACTGATGTTGATGAGGTGAATCGCGATAAATTCGAGACTGGGCCTTTAAGTCTTCTTACGAAGGCATGTGAAGAGAACAGTCAGGTAGTAGTAGAAGTAGCTGCTAGATTACCACTTATTGTTCTATCTACGCCGCTTTCGCTGTTTATAGGTACTCATCAATTGCCGTAATAACAGGAAGATCTTGGGTAGGGTGAAGGCATTTGATAGGCACTTCAATATGGTATTAGAGAATGTAATACTCAACAATTATTAATCCAGCCTTTATAATAACTAAATAGGTACGGGAGTTGTGGACAGAAGTACCCAAAGGTGGATCTAATAAGAAGCCTGTTAACAAGGATAGGTAATAGTACAATGATGATGATTGGTAGGATACTAGTTATTATACTTATACTAGGTTTGTAAGTAAGATGTTCCTTAGAGGTGATTCAGTTATCATGGTACTACGTAATCCTAAAGCCAAACAGTAATATACTGACGATGATTATGATGATGACTATTGGGGTAGTAGTATGCAGTATTAATAGTAGTAGGAGACAAATGAGGAAGCTGCTGTACCACTACTACTACCATTGGTGTTGATCATAATACTATTACTCTCATATCATCATCCTAGCGAGAGTATTAGTCTCTATCGTATCATTTTCGTATTGAGTAATTGTCAATTATAAGGTCCTATATTGATAGGTAGTTGAATATTACCTACTTTGCTTGTTAACCTACTCTAGTATTAGTAGTATTCTTGTGTGTAAATAGTGCTGCTACCATGTAATAGTGTCATCATTATACGGGATGATAATATTGGGTATTGCTGAGAAGAGGTATAAGTATCGATATTAATGTCTATGAACCTACAAAAACAGATAAGGGATAACGGTACAGATATACAGGAATACTTGAAGGAGCTCAACAAGTGGACTAGAGATCTCAAGCAACAGAGCAGCAGCAATATAGTGAGTGATAATACATCGAAAGAGAGGGAGAAGAAGATAGATGATGATGATGGTGATATATGTAGTACTACACTAATGATGATTACTCGTCTTAGGTAAGGTAGATGTGTTATTAAGGAATGAGGAAGTGATGCAAAAAGGACAACTATCTAGGGATAATGCTAAGGATATGTAGTTTAGGAATACTAGCAATATTCATGATGAATATTATAGGAAATCCTATTATGAAGCATGGGAGAAGTTGAATGTTGATGATTATGATAAAGATGGGTATGAATGCAAGAAGGCTATCATCGATGCTACCAACCATGAGCATTATGATGATGATCACTCGTCGCCTATGATACCTTATAAAATAATAACTAGTACTGCACCACAGAAACAGAAAGTAAATATACGTAAGGTTGCCGGAAGGAGGAGTAAATTAGAATATGCTCTCGAAGCAAAGGAGAGAGGGAATGCCTTTTATAAGAAAGGGTAATATGATGATAATAATACATTACAACTGTAGTTATTTCAGTCAACATAAATCAGCCCTTAGTGAGTATCGACTAGGTCTAACTTATCTTATTGATAATATTAAAGATGATGATGAGAAAAAGAGTTGATGGTAACTTTATACAATAACATATCAGCTGTATATTGTAAACTAAGTGAATATCCACAGGCTCTTAAGGCTGCTAATGATGTAATAATAGGCATTAATAATAAATCATTGAGTAGTACCTGTTAGCAGGCATTACAGTTAGACATGACCTCATCAAAGTCATTCTATAGGAGGGGGTATGCTCTTACTAAGATGAAGCGATGGCGTTTAGCTAAACGTGACTTTGACAAGTCTATGGAGTACAGGAATGAGTATGATAATAATGAGGAAAGAGAGTTAGCTGGTACTACTCATTTTAAGGATATTAGAGAGGTATTATTACTCGTTATCTTGATAGTTCATATTATTACACGTAGTTTGTGAATCGTCAAGTTGAAGGGCAAAGACTACTAGAGAGGGACGAGGCTATTAGGATCATCACTAATACACAACGAAAGGAACATGTTGGGAAACTTGTTAAAATATTCGTAAAGGACGTAACCAACAAGGAAGGGTCTGAGGTCAACAGAGTAGACAAAAGTATGGTGATCGATAATGATGAATCATCATTATCATGGAAGGATGATTATGATTATAATGTTCGTTGTGAATCTTCGGTTATGGATCGGAAGACCGATACTACATACATCCCAAAAGCTGTGAGGATTCGTAATGCCATCATTAGTGGGCATAAGAAAGATCATCATCATAAGGATGCACTGAAGAAGGCGGCATTTGGAGTGTCGTATTATCCATGATCATCATGATTAGGCCCAATGTTGTGTTATTAGTATTATTATCAAGCAGGACGATCCCATTACGCAATAGTATTGTCATTTAATCATGTAACAGTGATAACTCTCTTACTTGTCTTTAGCTGAATCACTACTACAGCAATAGAAAGTATTACATTTAGGAGTTGTCTGCAGTTGACGACGTTGGTTTTTATTAATATTGCCTATTACTACTTGGTGGTAGGTAACCATGTCCATTACCAGTATACTACATGGTATTCTCATCCAACTATTACAATAAGTGAAATATTAGTACTAAAGCACATATTAGTACTCAAGTTTTGAGTACATAAAGCTGACTATTTAAATCCTTGTTAGCAGCATCATACTAGTGTAAATAATACCACTGATTCAGTAGCACTGAACAGTATACCATCTATTGGGTATATCTTATCTCTAATGATCTAATATTCCAGGCTGAGCAGCCTGTATTCCCTCTATATGGTATTGTAATCACTACTAGTTATTGGTAAATGAATGGTACTACTCTGTACCATTATCGAGGACTATAGAAAGCATAGTGATGTATTTGTAGAGTATGTGCATGTATCATCTTATCAGTCGCCTCTATATCTATTCCATATCAACCTCCCTCTCTACTGTTAGCCCCGTATAGGTTACCTATCTATTACTATACAGTATAATAAGCATCAACACAGTCCTAGTGCCCCTCGCCCCTCTATCCCATGTTGAGAGTAGCATCGATGACGACGCAAGATAATTACGAATCGATTAAAATGGCGTGCGCTAAACTTATCACCGCCGTTGGGGAACCCCACGTATCTTGAGGGTCGTAGTAATAGTAGATATGTTTTCCACACCCTCATCATCATCTACCGATTTTCTACTACCACCAGCGGTGGACCCATTATCATATCCATCTGAACCAGAATGCCAATTATTTCCGGGATACTTTGGTTATTACGTACAACTTGGTAATAATAATAATATTAATATGTACATCTGTTATTGTTGTTCAGCTCTATTTAGTATATGTGGACTATCATTAATATTGAAGAAGTATAAGGAGGGTAATAGTGTTAGGACTTGGTGGGAGTTCTTATTAGATAGTTCTAAACAAGGGATAGGATCATCATGGATACATTGTCTCAATCTAATATTTGCTACCAGATTACATGTAATAATAATCATGTTAATGGTAGAATGATGATACACTCTTTAGGAGGAGACTGGTGGTGATCCATGTGATTGGTATTGGATTAATATAATGGTAGATGTACTCCTTGGTACGGGTATTAATTACATACTACTTAAACTCATAACGTAATAATAATACAATATAATACTCCAATATCGTAGTACTGCTTTAGGCATTTTATCATACCATTATTATTTGGTGAGGATATAGGAAATAGTTTTGTATTCGGAGAGTATGGTAATGATATCCATAATGGTGGACAATGGCAGACTAAAGGGACTAAGTGGAGTAATTATTTTAAACAATTGGTAGTATTAGTAATCCACTTATTATAATTATTACTTTTATGTTAGATACTATGGTTATGTATAGTTAGTATCATGAAATGTATTATGTTATGTATAATGCTTCAATTGCAAACGACAATGTTATCTCTTACTGCTGATATATTACATCCCTTACGTCACCACAGGTAGTAGTAGTAGTAGTAGTAGTAGTAGTAGTAGTAGTAGTAGTAGTAGTAGTAGTAGTAGTAGTAGTAGTAGTAGTAGTAGTAGTAGTAGTAGTAGTAGTAGTAGTGTCAATGATGATGTCAGTGATGCCTGTGTATTGTATAATACGATCGTCTTCTTAGGTTACTCAAGTTGATATTCGTTATGATAGTTACCCCAGTAATTATGAATATATTACAGTTTTGGGTAACTGATAATTTCATACGTCGACATAATCCACATAGTAAAAACGAAGAACATCCACAAGGAGAGCCTTTATTAGTGAACAATACATAATGATTAATCATTATTAGTTGATGTACTGAGTAATAATATCTCAATGTTGCGTTAGTCTATCATCAGCATGAACAACAGCAAGGAGAGGAGGGATATCATTATCATGTCATTGTCTGTATCATCATCATCATCATCATCAGTAGAGCTTGAACGATTAATAATAGTAATAATATGATACTAGCAATATGAAATCTAATGATGTCCATTAACCTTATCATATTAACGGTAGCAGTGTTGTTATTTATATTACACCGTATAACAGAGTGTTGGATCAATGTTGCGGAATGTTATCCTACTTCATCTTTTTTTCCTTCTCTTCAGCATGACGGCTATATTGGTATCGTACTATACTACAGTAGTAATAGTAGGATTCGATGTATGAGCCTATATACTGGTTTAGGAAGGGTTTCATTACTTGCTTACATACTACCATCATCATCATCAACAACAACAACAACAAGAACCTCCTCAAACTATCGTGTTGTATTATGTCAATACATCTTATTATCTCATATGCCTTTGGATACATAATAAGCTGTTCATTGATATACTAAATTAATCGTTATCAGTATACCATGTTGTTATAATGAACCCTAGTCCTCATCATCATCATACCACTCCTCCTTCTACTCATCATCATCATACCCTATCGTATATAACAGGGCCAACAGGGGATGTCATATCCCGAGGTAGTAATATCACGTTATTATTATTACTATTACCTCATGATAATGATGATTGTGATTGATAGATGAGAGCCTGGAGAGAGATGCTGATGCTCATAATGATGATACATTCGGTGATGATTATATTAACAATACCATCACTCAAATGGACGATAATAATAATAATAATGACTATCCTATAATGTCCTCCTATATTCATGACATCAATAAAGGATCCATATTCACGAGGGTACACTATGTGTAGTGGATGATCATGCTTATGGTATTTAGTAGTAGGATGAGGATGAGGAGGAGGAGAAGGATCAAGCCAACGAAGACGAGGAGGACGGCGTTGGAAGCAGGCATCATTATCATTACCAGACGGGTTTAAGAATGTCCCCTATAGTAGGATCTAGTCATACTACTCAAACAAGTAGTAGTAGCATTGAATACTCTTGTATACTCCTATATTATCGCTATAGTGAGCACCCATCAACGTTTAGATAATGATGGATTAATGATGATGACGATGATGATGCATGGCCCACCGGGTATAATATTACCATCCCCTCCTCCTACTCCCGCTCCCCTCCTCCTCCTCCTCCTGGTATAGTAAGAAGGTCTTCTACCGGGGGTGGTCTTGTCGCAGACGTCGTATCCAATCAACATATCACTCCACATCATACCACTCCTTCAGAACATCATCATTATCCTATACGGTAAAGAGTATCATCTTCATCATTACTATAGATAGTCATACTATTAATAGACCTCCTCCTGGTATACATCTCCCACAACAACAACAACAACATCACGATGTTACACCATCAGCTGTAGTATTACCTTCTACCATTCCTCCATTACTGGGGAGAGGTTATGATAATGATGATAATAAGATGAAGCAGAAGCAGCAGAGTGGAGTTCCACAGAGGTATTAAGTTTATTGATAATCACTAGTTATTAGGTTGGAGCTCATGATTATTAGGTTTGGTCCTCCTGGTATGGAGTTAGCTTACTTGAGAGGAAATGTAATCGAGTAACCCTAAACTCTATTATTGTGTATCATTATTATTATCATCATTAGACTACTACTAATACATCATCATCATCATCAACTGCCTCCCGATATGATGGTACATCTTCTACTGATACTCATCATGGATCTCTGATGAGGAAAGGAAGAGGCTATCCAATACCATTGACATCTTATCATAGGAAGAAGCTTATTGCTACTACTACCACTGCTGCTGCTGCTGCGGTCGATGGTCTGAATACTAGGAGTACTGCTGATATTATGCAGCCAGCATATGGTCAATACTCCTCCTCCTCCTCCTCCTCCTCATCATCATCGTCGTGGTCGAGTATGGTTATTGGGAATAGATGGATGACTGATGATGAGAAGGATATGGTGATGAAGTCACAATTGAATCAAATGGTATGATCAATGATTAATATTATACAGTGTTGTTAAACAATGATGATGATGATGTTCGTTAATAGGCACAATTGAATACAGGGGTACAGGACAGAAAGGGAAAGTTCATATTCAACAATAACAACAACAATAAGAACAGTAGTAGTGGTAGTACAATAATGATGATGATGGAAGGAGGAGGAGTAGGAGGAGGTAAAGAATACTGCTCAGACGACTATACTACTCTACTGTAGTAGTATGTTATTATTACTCGTAGATGCTACTCCTAATGATGAGATGTTGTTGTCCAATCCTTGTACTAGATTCCTAGGCAATAAAGTATATTCTAGTATACAACATCCAAGGTGAGGAGGAGCTATACTATGACTATACTCGTCATTATCATTGATACCATTGCTTAGGCGTAATCTTACTCTTACATCCTCTCGTAAGGAAACCAGCAACAACAACAACAACAAGAGTAGTGATCATACATATAATAATAATGATGATGATCCTCGGAAGATAATAGAAGATGGATTATTACAAATGATGGTATTATTATTATTAGGACTATTATGATAAGAGTGTATTGTTTTAGGACATAGATATATGTGATAATAATCTATCTGTATTACATCCAATGGCTATTGATCGTATTGTGCATACTCTTGATACACGGTAATAATGCTAGTAGATGCTCATAGGATTATAATACATGCCATACTTTGGTGCTAATGCTCGTAGTCTTATTATTATTATTATGTTCATCACATCATCATCATCATTCACTTAGGGTTCATTTACTACACAATATTATACAAGAGTTATTACGCTTTAGTGGAGGTAAGGAGACAGCAGTAGCAGCATTGGTAGGGTATAGGAAAGGGAGGTAATCAAAAAGTCAAACTTGGATCATAAACAATATAGATTTATCATTAAACATATCTTCATATTCTTTTTTCGAATCTGGTTCCCCTTCGCCTTTCTCTTCCTTCTCCTCTTAATAATACTCGAAGGAGATATGGTGGTTGTTGTTGTTGTTACTGCTCATCCACGGCTATCTTGTAGATTACTCATACAACGGCTATGCACGGCTCTACAGTATGTATTACTACCACCACATGATGATGATGCTCAATGCTCTTGCTCCTCGAGTGATGCTGGTAATGATGTATTGAATAATGATAATACCAATAGTCATCATCATGACCACCATCATCATGGTGTTGGTGATTCGATGATGATCATGAGAGGAAGGGGGAGGACTCTATCTTTATTACAAAACAAGGATGAAGGTACAATACCGGAGTAAACAATGAATCCAGTCTGCTGCTGATTTTCGTTATACAGTTACTCATCGACAAGAACATCGTATACAAACACTGTTATCAACTATAGAAGGTAATGGAAGATTATCTTGTGCATATTGTCGTCATGGTCAAAGGGATCTTTATAGATACCATACGATGGGAACATCTAACTTACCCTTGCTATAACATGCTCACTATTCTTTCATCAATGCTTCATTGTATAACTCGACAAGAAGTAGTACCAGTTAATGATGATGGTGAATGGGGAGATATGTTACACACTTTAGAACGTTCGAATATTATAATAGGCTCCATCTCCTCTTCCTCCTCCTCCTTTACTAAGTAGTGTATAGTCCACCAGATCATGGAGGATGATGATGATTATGAGCATTACTCTATTATCATTACTAGTTATTATCAATGTAATCTATTATCGATGATCTCTGATGTCGTTGAATAATGATGGTAATAATAACAACCATATTATAGTTATTCAAAACCATCCGCATCATCATCATCATTATCATCATCTCATTGCCCACAGTTTACAGTTCGAAAGCATATCGTGTTGTTGTTGTTAGTCCATTAGTGCATTACTAATAGTATCTCCCATCCTTTCGGAGAATGGTACCCTCCATGGCCACTATCATTAGGAGGAGGACCTCCACCATAATACAATACATTATGATGATGATGATGATGATGATGATGATGATGATGGTGTTGAAGGTCATCATCAAGCAACAATAGCCCCCAATGCTATCCATAGCATCCTACCTTGGTTACCTATATAGGTAACCAAGGAATGCTATGGGAGAATAACTGCATTCTCAACAAGGTGTCAGCAGTGTTGTCTCTGTAGTCGACATTCTTCCACCATCTTCAGAACCGTCCTATAACAACATAAGGCTCCTCCTGGATTAGGAGGCATCATCACTGATGATAGTGTAACCGGCGTAGACAGGCGTGCCCTGCAAATTGTGATATTATGATCTTTATCATCATTATCACCGTGACTATGCATCGGTTACTATCTCGCTAAGAGCGATTCCCTCTATCTGAGGGGAATACTGCAGCAGCAGGTGGCTCATGGAAGCTGCTGTAGTCAACAATGGGATCCTACCAGCAGCCGTATATCAAGGAATCGATAGTAATGAAGGATCATCCTCCTCCTCTTCATTGTTGTTATTGTAGATGATCTCATCACGATCATTATCATTACTCGGATCATGGTATCCACGATATCAACTAGTACTCGATAGATAATGCGTAGTAGGAAGACGAATGAGGCCTCTTATTATCAGATTAATGTTGGCTCTATCTTAATTCATATAGCTCGGACTCTTAACCCTAACAACAACATCATGGTGGTAGTAGTATTTTCATAATGTCTCCCAAAGTTAGGAGTAATATGATGAGTACTAAGCCCACTATGTATGCTATTATTTACTGTTCTCACCCATACCATATGCCGATACTCTACATATCATATGATCATGTTGATCGTATGAGTGGCAATGGGATGCACTACTATCGTCGTCGAGCTCAGGAATAAACTAGAGATTGTATGAGTATACCCACTTAGTGATAATTACTACTAACATGGGGTATAAGAATCCTGATCATACCCTCTCTCTCCCTCTTCCTAATATTCATTATCAAGAGTATCCCTACTGGAAGAGCATCTAGGCAGGCCTTATTAGTCGTGATATAGATGAGGGAATGAGTAAGTATTCAACAGGGCCATGACCACCGAGACTAACTACCTTCTGGCATTATCATCATCATACGAATGTAGTTCACTAACGCTAACAGTAATACTCTATCGGAAATATGATAATAAAGGTACTGTATGAGCAGACTATTCTGAGACGAACATTTGTAATCAATCTCAGAGTTATTAAGGCTCGAGAAGTAAAGAGCTTTTAGCTCATACCAAGCTCCCCCCCCCTGTACCGATAATGATGATATAGACTATAGAAGTTTATGCAGGAGGATATGACAAATATTCAATGACTATTGTCTTCCAAGTTAGTCGAAATGTGATCAGTTAGATGTCTTGTAAGTAGAGGGAAACACAGAGATAAGAGTAGAGTTGTGCGAGCTGTGGTCCATGATGATATGGAGTGCTAGCACGGGTGATGGGAATGTGTAGTTGTAGCAAATAAGAATAGTAAGCTTCTTTATACCGTAAGGAGCAGCAGCATTGAAGATCTCTATAAAGGCTGATCCCACACTCTAGCTGCCTACGAATAAGGCTGCTGATCCGGTAGAGGTAATGGGGATCCAAGTACTAAAACCTGTTGGCTGATGATGATGATGATCACATCATCTCAGCTTTGAAGTCAGTCCTGGTCTCTCAATGAGACAATGCCTATTGCTATCTTAATCTCATCAGAAATATCTGAAGCATGTTCCTATAATGGTTAATAAGTATGATGAAGTTCTCTCCTATACAACAACTCTACAGTTACTGGAGGAGCTGGCGATATATTCAATTCATGAGGAGGAGGAGGAAGATGGTAACGTAGGTAACACGTGTATGCGGGAGGGACTATGAATAGTTGTGGGCAACAAAAGGATCAATTACTAGTTTCTCATATACCACGTACCCCGTAATAATGTGTGTCCGTTGTGTTAGTTCCTAGTTCGGAGTTTAAAGAAGACCTTTCTTTGTAGACCATTGGGTGATATAACACAAACTAGTATGAAGTATTCTATTTCTTTAAGCCAGTTTTGTACGTACTGGAGAATTAGCACCCTCGGCAGATATCAACGGATAGCTAGGACACTATCGATCCATACAGTGTAGTGCTTCAGATTTTTGTTTTAGTACTCGTATGTTATCATCGTGTAAGTACTTTTTATATTCTACAAGACGATATTCTATTGCTATCGGCTGTATGCGGATTCCAATTCGGAAGGGCTCATAAAGACCAGTTCGTGATGATTCTCAAATATCCATTATGCAGGTAACCACGATCATGACCACGAGTATAAGAGTAGCATAAGAGTGTTATTATTACTATTATCCTCCCTTTTCTAACGTTAGACCATTAGAGTTAATTTAAGTTGAGATGTATTATAATGATTGCAATACTACCAAGCCCGCCATCATGTCTTCTTCTCCTCGTCAATACCATACCTTTAACAATCCGTATATTAGTTGTGGTTTTGATCTATTAAGTATTGCAAACATCTATCGTGGACGTAGACCTCTCACTCCCCTCTCTTATATCACAATAACAATGTGACTGTCTGTCTTCACTTCATCCATACCTCCCTACCACAGGGATGGCGGCCCATTAACGCTATATTAGTCCTCCACACAATACGTTCATGTTCTGTCCCTTTTGTGGGCATCCTCGGAATATTAATCAGTATAGGAGTTAGACGATGTCGTCGAACAGCATATGTAGTATACGTCGATTTACTATATTGATCATATCGTATAGAAATTCTTACAACGTATGATTAATTATGGCGATATACAACGGTTCATGCTCCGGATGATGATGATGATCCCATGCTTTTGCTCATGTCCTCATTTGGTGTTGATTGTTGATATATTATCGTAATAGAGGTCTCCATCTTTATCTCCATTATAGTGAATATTGATGATGATACAAGAAAGAGCAAGATGATCGTAGTAAACCTCTTACCTCTGTTGATCAGATGACTAGTCATATCTGATTTCTCGTCGGTATTCATGTTGTTCCTAAGCCCACACAATAGCTGTCCCCAGTGCCGCAATAGCCGACATCTAGCAGTAGTCGTTAGCATACCTGTTTTATATGATAGTATTGGTTAAATATCAGTTCAAATAATAATACGTCGTGTTATTGTTATTCGTTGTATTATTCTTAGTTGTTGTTACATTCTTCCTTTTCTTCCCTGTTATAGTTCCTGGTTATTATTACCGGTGGAACATTGAAAAAGAAGGTATTTGGAACCTCTACTACATTATCGTTACTTGCAACAACCACAATGAAGTCATTATCATCACTTGTCGCCGTCAACGTGAAGGTTACTGATGCCGATAAGCCTCTAACATGGACTGATCCTAATGGCAATACATATCATTATTATGAGCATCCTATGATGAAGGCTACTATATTCGTATTACTACAAGAGATGTGTGAACGACTAGCATTCTATGGTCTAACTCCTAATCTACAGACCTTTCTTAAGATTAATTTGGGTTATACCGATTCTGCAGCCAATACATATATTGCCGACTTCCAGGCTATCATATATGTCACTCCATTAATAGCCGCTATACTCTCTGATACGTGGTTAGGCGTATATAATACTATCCTTATATTCTCTGTGGTATATACTATAGGGTTAGCACTATTCTGTGTAGCATCAGTTCCTAGTTTATGTCAACCATGGATGGTACATCTATCACTTATGGTACTCATTACATTAGGTAGTGGTGGTATTAAAAGTTGTGTAAATGTTATGGGTGCTCAACAATTCCATCCTGAGCTGCATAAAGCACTCATTACTAGGTTCTTTACATACTTCTATTCAAGTATTAATATTGGTGCATTAGTTGGTGGTATTGTTACTCCTATATTGGTCGAGGATGTGTCATTCTTTGTTGCATATCTCGTACCATTCTTCGCTTTCATCGTAGCAACAGCTGTCTTCCTATATGGTGGTATAATGGGTAGATTCGTTAAGCCTAAACCACAAGGTTCAGCTGTATTAGAGGTATGCAAGGTTATTGGGTGTGCTACTTATAAGCTATCCTTGGAGAAATGTAAAAAGTCTAATGGTGGACCATTTGAAGATCGTTTTATTGAGGATGCTAAGGAGATATTCCGTTTAATACCTCTATTCACCATTATCATACCCTTTACCATTGCTTATGATCAAATGACTACTGCATGGCTTACTCAAGCTGAGAAGATGAATCTTGATACATTTGGTTGGGATATGCCTGCAGCATTAATGCAGAATATCGATAGTGTTGCAATTATCGTTAATTCCCTCTTGATTGATGGTTTGCTTTATTCATGGCTCAGATCTAGAGGCAAGATGTGGTCTGTTCTTACACGTATGTGTGTTGGATCCTTGATGGGTGCTGCATCATTACTACTTTCTCTTGCTGCTGAATATGCTATAATGTATAGACCATTATATACGGTATCAGTATGGTGGCAAGTACCACAATTCTGGGTAATTGCAGCTGGTGAGATATTCCTTACATCAACATCATACGAAGTTGCATTTACATATTCACCAAGCCATCTTAAAGCAGTATCATCGGCGATCAACTTGCTGTTCTTCGCTATTGCCAATTTTATCGCTGGTGCCATATTTCAAGTATGTTCTCCCTGGATGCCTGATTTTACTCCATCAGATTATCCCAATTCTGTTATGTACTATGGTTCCCATTACGATTACTATTACCTTCTTTTGGCTGGTATATGTGTTGTTGGAGCTATCATGTGTTTAGCGCTTATGCCTTACTTCAACCGTGTTGATCGTGAAGCTAAGAAACGCCAAGCAGAAGAAGATGCGGAATTAGCAGTTGCGAAGTCCAAAAGTGACGATGAAGAAGAGAAAACAGATGATGTTAAGGATGAGGAAGCTCTTGCTGCAACTGATGATGAGTCTGTTGACGGTGTTACTAGTCAAAGCAGTGGAACTGGTAGCAGCAGTGGTAGAGGTAAGTGAGCACTTGATCATATTCACTGTCATTATTCTATTATCAGATGGACCACCGACGAGCGGCAATATTGATACAGATCGTCGTGGCAGCAGCCGTCTTTAATAATAGTAGCAGAAGATTATCTACTACTACTACTATTGTTAAAGGTTCATCAGTGGTGATGATAATGTATGCCTCACTTCGATGAATGTATGATGAGTCTTTGTTGTCTATTTTCCTCGAGTTCAACAATCATCCGATACTTCATTATGGCATGTATCATTATCCTTGCTGCTGGTCAACAATTTTAATACCTCTATTTCTGCGCTTGTTTTACTGTCATTGTTGATAATATCCCTACTGTCGATAACATTTCTACTACTTCTACTACTACTTTAGTGTGGCGGCTTTTCATGTATCCTTCTTTGTTGCCTTTCTATGCTTCTTCTGACCCTAGCTTTACTGTTCTGTTGTTGATGTTGATCCAACTTCTAGTAAAACTCTTCTTATCGTTCTGATGATAATAACGAAAATAGTGTAGATTGAGCAGTTTTACAGCCACATAATTACTGGCTGAATATAATCATAATTCTATCGATGATGAGCGGTTACTAAATCAATACTACTCTAACAGCTGTATTCTTCGTAGTATTCCGTCTTTGCCGTTGAAGAATTATGATAATCCTTATTATTATTGATGATAATACAGTCATTAGTCATGAGATTATGCTCGATACTAATGCTGTTGAGTAGGATCCGCAAGCAGATGACTCAGTAATATCCTTAGGATGCCTCCTCACTACTTGAGTGTATCCTATCAACATCATCGTCGCCAACATCATAATCTTTCTGTCTTCTTGTGTATCACATGATGATCAGTATCGATTATCGTTAGG
>NW_003204538.1:107188-122188 GCF_000006405.1 Perkinsus marinus ATCC 50983 | reverse complement strand
GATATCTGTAATAATAACAGGGGATATACTCAAGGATCATCTTATAATACAACTAATAGTAATGTTTTTGTACTACTACTACTACCTCTGCTCGAATTCGAATGCTCCAGCATCTTTATCTAGAGTTGGGAAGAATGCTGTTGAATTGGTGATATTATGATGCATAAGTGATGATGCAATAGAATAATATCCTAATTTCATTCATAAGATAATAATATCACCATTATCATCTCGAACAGCAGCAGCAGCAGCAGCAGCAGCAGAAGCAGAAGCAATGATGATGATGCTGTGTGAATGACTATAACGAGAATATCGGCAATACCTTATAGAATCAGAGTCACATGATTAACATGATCATCATCATAATCATCATCATGCTATTAAGCAGCTAATGTTAGCTTTTACACATAACTATATACTTATACATATCGTATAATGTGTGTTTACATTTCACTGAATTACTATTAGTAGTAGTATTATCAACCTTGTAGCTACTCTGACTATACCCTTCTTCTACTTGTAGATGACTTGATGATGATATAGCAGTAGTAACAGCAACAGCAGCAGCAACAGCAGCAGTATCATGATGATGAGTGTGCTCTTTATTTGAAGATGATGATGTTGTTTTTGAATAGTCTGTTGATGCTATTGCTGATGCTTGCTGTATAAAGTACATGATTGTCGTTAGCATCATCGTTGTTGTTGTTGTTGTTGTCGTATTTGTATGATATTCTTTATTATTATCTTTACATTTAATAGCCAATTTGGTTATTCTGTGATGATATGTCGCCAACTCATCGTCTAGATCATACCTATATCATAATCATTATAATAATACCATCATAATCAGTATATTATTACATCTCAAGTAATGGTTGTAGCGGTTGTGAATGATTATTATTATCAAGTTGCCCCCCTCCAGTAGTAGTATCATAATATGATGATGGAGTATACGATATAAGTGGTGGTATCAATGCAGCACCACTACCACCACCACGACCACAACAACGACCACGACCACGACGAGGACGAAGATGATGATACCCATCACTATTGATGTTAAACTGGGGTGGTATTAATGTTAAATATCGTTTATGTGGTGGTGGTGGTGGTAGTAATATTGAGTTATGATTATGATGACCTAATAGATAGTATACATGAGTATGATAACAATAATTATCATCATCATTATCTACTATTGCTGCTGCTGCTCCCATGTTGCTGCATCCAGTTGTTATCCTTATTGTATTGACTACCTTTATGACTACCATCAGATGTCATTACTTTACCATATACCTCTAATACAATAGGGAGTTTATCCTGATAATAATAGTAATAACTATATTACCTACTACTACTATTACTACCAGTATGGTATTAGATAAATTAGGTACTTGAGTGATGTTTAGTATAGAAGCTTGATGATGATGACGATATGTACTATATATACCACCACTAGCACCACCACCAGCAGCACTACCCAACAACATACTATTACTACTACCACCATTATGTAAACATGATTTAATACTATCAGATAGTATCCTGGTATTGGGTATAGTACTAATCATCGATGACTTTACCATATCATTATTTAATACCCTACTATTGTTCTCATCAATAGGTTTCCTGATAATATTAATAATAATGATAATACAAGTAATGATAATAAGAGATGGTAGTAGTAGTAGTAGTAGTAACATACATTGACTCTCCCTTTACTCGTGGTGTAATAATCTTCCTATCTTGATTAGAACGATTATGATGATGATGTTGCTGGTTGGGGAAGATGCTACTCTGAGTTAGATTATTAATATATTTGTAGTAATATCTTATTACTCTAACATCATTGGTCTCCTCCTCCTTATGCCCTACTGCAAGATATCTAATCATGTTGACCTAAAATAACAATAAGAACAAGAACATGATGATGATGATAATAACGGAGAAGAGCATAAGAGTATTACTGCTAATAAGCGGTTATCCTCTTTAGAAATGTAATCATCATTAAATATCATACAACTCCCCAATACACATATAATACCATTAGAAGAGGTATCAGCAGTAGTCGTAGTCGTTGTTGTTGTTAGTACACATAAGGGTCTAATAATACAACCCTTTATGGCTACAACAACAAGAAGAATGACTATCTAATAGTACTACTTATCAATAGGATATGATAATAAACCAGAGCTGAATAACACTCTAGTAGATACCTAATAGCAGTAATAATAAATAATCTCTCGGATACCTTGTATAGTAGTAGTAGTAGTAGTAGTATGATGATGGTGATGACCTTTTTATTAGCCCTGCTGCTGCTGCTCATGCTGCTCATACTGTTGCTACTGACCATATTACATCCTGATACTGCTAGTGTACAACCATACGGGTAAACTATATTAAAATTCTCTTCTTCTTCTTCTGTTGTTGTTGGTGATAATGATGGAGTACTAGAAGTTGGTAGTAAAGATATAAGAACCTACTACATGTGTTTTAATATTGATATATACATGTATATATTAATACCTCTTTAGGATGATGATAATTAGGATGATGTGCTGATCTTATTAATGAATCGTTATTTATACTTATACCATATACTTGTAATATATTATTAATATTATCATTAGATGATACTAAACCACCCTCATTACATAATATCAATACCGCACCACCATCAATATCGATATACCTATTATATAATACTACTATCAATGACTGCTAGTATTACTATTTACCTTTCAATAGCATATATCTCATTAATATCGAACTCATGTTGTGGATCTATTATTATCACCAAATTAGAACCTTTTAATGTATAATCATACCTAGTAATATTAGTATTATCAATAATAATACTAATATTACGTAATAATATTAGTATTATCATCCTTAACAATCCAACCCTTATCTCTAATAAGCATATCCCTTAATTGACGCATCCTTCCTTTAGATGATGATATCGCCCCTTCATTACTCTTACCAAACAATAGTTTTATTATAACATCATCATCATCATCACCATCTAACAACATAATATCAACGAAGAAGAGGAAAATGTCGTTGTGGTGGTGGTGGTGGCAACATGCGTAGACGTATAGCGCTCGCCATTGTAATCGATAATACGTTAATATCTACTATGATGATGATCATGATTCACTGTTGACTATTGATTACTAGTGAGTAATGGATGATCTCGACTTTGAGCAAGTAGAGCAGCTTATGGAGCAACAACAGGGGAGGGTTGATGATGGATATTATCATAATAATGAGTAATAATATTACTATCATTATACATGATAACACTAGTAGGGTTCCTACTATTCCTCGTCGGTCATCAACACAACGTTATGATGGTAATTATAATAATACATCACCTAATAGTAGAAGAAGAATGCCTCTAGAACAGGTGGAAGGTGAAAGACAACATTATCATCATCGTAGTGGTAATCGTCATCATACTACTACTGCAGTACCTACTGCCGACATATCAATTTTAATCTTAGATTCAAGAAGAAGAGGACCATCATCATCAACAAGAGAGGAGGATCGCAGAGGTTCTAATAGAGATTATCATCATAGATCTAGGTATATCATAGCATGTATAGTATTAATATTATTACGATCATCAATAATATTAGATCCTATCGACGTGAAGATCAACATCATCATCATCATGGTGGTGGTGGTGGTGGCCAAGAAGAAGAAGAAGAACATCGTAGTGGTGGTGGTGGTGGTCAGCATCGTGGTGGTATTGGTGATGAGAGAGTACGTATGGTCCAACAAGCTCATAGAGATGATTGTACTGTTATGGTTATGGGTATACACCCTAAATGTACTGAAAAAGAGGTATATGTATTTATGAGCCAGAATGCTGGTAAAGTACGGGATGTACAAGTTATAAGAGATCCACGTAATAAGTAGTAGTATGATGATAATTATGGTGAATATGATTAGGTACTAATAGATCTAAAGGTGTAGCATATGTTGAATTCTATACACCTGATTCAATATTAAAAGCATTAGCTTGTAATGGACAAGCATTAATGGGACATCCTATACGCAGTAATAATAACAACAATGAGGTATTATTCATCATGATCATTATTTATTATTATTAGTTCAAGCCTCTCAAGCTGAAAAGAATCGTGCAGCCGAAGCAGCTAGAGTAGTACAGAATCAACAACAAGATCTACCTATGAGAGTGTAATAATAACAATAAACTACTATTCATATTAACATCATTAGTTTTAGATATGTTGGAGGTCTTACAGGAGTACTTATACATTTACAAGAATCAGAAATACGTAAATTATTCGCTCCATTTGGTGATATACAATGTATTGAGATAGCTAAATCACCATATACTGGTAGACCTAGAGGATTTGCCTTTGTTATGTAATATTAATAATAATACCACACCATCTCTATATCATCTCTGTATTAGATACTCTAGAGCATGTGATGCTAGAGTAGCAATAGCAGCTATGCATAAATATCGTATTGCTGATACTACATTAGAAGTTGGATATCTAGCCTCAGCAGTTAATACCGCATTATTATCACAAATGGATAATACCACTCCTGATGGAAGTAGTATGGTATCACATGGGGTAGTACCAATGTATTGACAATATACACTACTACTACTAATGACTTCTATACTAGCATTATTATTATTATTACTACTACTAGAACGTTAATGGATGTTGTTGTATATGGCTGCTGCTGCTGCTGCTGCTTACAACTCCTGCTGGTGGATTATTGGCCTTCTCCTTCTTCTACAACTTGTTGTTCTTGTTCTTGTTATTATTACTATTATTATCAGCTATTGTTGTTGTTAGATTTTATTTCTACTCTTTTTTTGGTTAAAGAATGGTTAAAAAGTCTGCAGTAGTACCAACTACTACTACTACTAGCAATAATAGCATAGAAGAGGATAGAAGAGTAGTACCAGCCACCTCCACCTCATCATCATCATCTACCACTACTACTAGTACACATAATGTTGGTGGTGGCCTCCTATTATTACCATCACACACTGTAATAACAATAATAACAACTGACTATCATCATCATCAGTTTCATATACTTTATTACATGTCGTCATTGCTCAGTTGGTAATAGTATTATTTATCATAACTCTCGTGGTGGGTATATTCACATTTAAAGCACAACAAGAGTCTACGAGAATAGGAAGGGAGCTGTAATAATAACAAGAACACTAATATTAGTATGTCGTCGTCGTCTATTGTTGTTGTTGTTGTCTTTAGGAGTTATAGACAGAAAGAGCTTATGGAGGCAGAGTCCCAGTTGGATGATAGACGCAACAACAACACCACCATCTTATCAATAGCAACAACAAGAAGAAGAAGTCATAGAGGCTTGTAAGGCTGTTTTAAGTTGTATATGCTTGTATACAGGTAAGGATGATAACTATGATGCTACTATTATGGAGGAGATAATTAATATACGAAATGATATAGCTAAGTTAAATGAGATTAAGTATGAATATGATAAGAAGATAGAAATGGGTAATGGTAATATATCATATGATCTATCAAATCTAGTCAAGAAGCATGGTTCATATATGGCATATAAACTTAAGGAGGATATGGCAAAAACTGAAGAGGAGAGACGAGGTTCATCTCCTCAACAGAAAGGAGAAGAAGAAGAAGAATGGGATGCTTACTATGATCCTGATACCTTTAGAACAGTTATACGATTATCCCGAGGAAAAGAAGAAGACGAACAACAAAAGCTCAATGATGATCATCATCAAGAATTGAAGAGTAGTAGTATCATTGATAATACTAAGTAGTCGTAGTCGTCTTGTCGTCCTATTTCAGATTGGATGTTGGATCATGTTATTGATCGTATCGGATTAGATGTAAATATTATGTCATCATATCATGGCGATATTAATTATCAAATAGACATATTAAGGTTAACATTATTGAGACTCCTATCACCAGTAAATAAGGATGATACTATATCAAGGATCAGTAATATTAATAGTATTTAGTAGGATTATCATAATCATCATGATGATGGTACTGTTGTAGGTAATTGGGTATCGAAATGTATTCATATTGCATTAGATGTGAATGCTAATGCAGAAGGCAATTATGAGGAATATGAGTACGTCCTCATCATCCTCATCATCATCATCATCATAATGATAACTTTCTCATCAGATATCTCATCGATAGAAATGATAATATAGCAAGATTAAGGGATGAAGTGATAGAATGGAAAGAAGCTGAGCATGTACCAAAATCAGCAGTATGGGCAGCAGCAGCAACAACAACCGCATAATAATATATCTCTATGTAGGAGGTACTTTCCTTTACTACAATAGTGAGTGTTTCTGATAAACTACTAGTATTGTGTTGTTATTATCATATTCATCACGATACATTACGATACAGCATGGAACATGAACAGGTATCATCACGATACATTACGATACAGCATGGAACATGAACAGGTATCATCACGATACATTACGATACAGCATGGAACATGAACAGGTATCATCACGATACATTACGATACAGCATGGAACATGAACAGGTATCATCACGATACATTACGATACAGCATGGAACATGAACAGGTATCATCACGATACATTACGATACAGCATGGAACATGAACAGGTATCATCACGATACATTACGATACAGCATGGAACATGAACAGGTATCATCACGATACATTACGATACAGCATGGAACATGAACAGGTATCATCACGATACATTACGATACAGCATGGAAGATGAACAGGTATCATCACGATACATTACGATACAGCATGGAACATGAACATGAACAGGTATCATCACGATACATTACGATACAGCATGGAACATGAACATGAACAGGTATCATCACGATACATTACGATACAGCATGGAACATGAACAGGTATCATCACGATACATTACGATACAGCATGGAACATGAACAGGTATCATCACGATACATTACGATACAGCATGGAACATGAACATGAACAGGTATCATCACGATACATTACGATACAGCATGGAACATGAACATGAACAGGTATCATCACGATACATTACGATACAGCATGGAACATGAACATGAACAGGTATCATCACGATACATTACGATACAGCATGGAACATGAACATGAACAGGTATCATCATAATCCTCAGAGAAGTAGAATGCCGCCGCTTGTATATAGAATAACCCTCAAAAGGGTAGTATTCTCATAATGGCCCGTATCATCATACAACCAGGTTAATGTCAGGCTAATGATCATGATCATTATCTCCCCTATTATTCCCTAATAATCTCAGCGCTAAGTTATGAAGCTTAATCGAGATTGTACATAGTTGTTGTTCCAATGAGCATTATTATCGAATACTCTCTCACTTATGATCTTTTCCTTGATAGTCATTCTAGTATGGTGATATGTCTATTACTCTCAATGTCGTCGTTATGATGATACTGGTGGCGGTGGTAGATTTGTGTATAGCAGAGCTATTATCATCAGATTCATTATAATAACACAACATATAGAAATATAAAAGACTATTGTGTCGTGATTGACTTCCCCTTCTCCTCCTCCTTCACCTCCTCTTTCTCATTCTGCTTGTCATCCACAAACTCGATACCACAACAACTCGATATCAACTCTTTTTTGAATTCACATAATAACGTTTGTTGTTCTTCGAATCTATCACGAGAATTCCGCAAATCGGTGATATGTTCGTTAACCTAATAAAGTAGTAGTAGTATCACTCATTAGTAGTAGTATGATAGTTGTTATTATTATTACAGTAGACTTGAGATGTTCGTAACTCCCTGACTCGGCACTTCGAAATATTGCCGATAACACATCTTCTGGTACAACAAGTGATGATGATGATGAAGTAGGAGGAGTAGGAGGAGTATCATTATTTTCTGGTGATGATGATGTTGTTGTTGATTTGAGTAAACGTAAGACTTCCCCTTCCGATCGTAATCTATTCAATTGTTTAATTATTCTAACTAGGTAATCCGATACTCCTGCCATACGAATAACCTTACCACCACCACCACCACCCAATTCACTAGTAGTAGTAGAATCTGAATAATACAACATATACTACAATAATGAGAATGGCCATGATAATAAAGCAATACTAAGTAGTAGCATCATCATAGTTATTACTACCTCCTAGATTTGTTGTTGTTGTGGTATTAGTAGTAGTCATCATATTGTCAATAGTGCCGCATAGGTGCTGATGTATGATGGTTTATTGCTCCTCTTTATCATTATTATTACCAATATTTTCATTAATGATCCATGTATATCACTCAATACATCATTGGCAGTAATATCAACACTGTGTTCTTCTTTACTACTCTTAGTAGTAGTAGTAGGGTGTCCATCATCACCATCATCATCATCCACGTCATTATTATTATTATCAACAACAGGATGATGATGATGATTCTCCAGCAGTCCAACGCTTATCTCTTTATCTTTGGTAGTGGAAGAGGATGATGATGAGGAGGCATCCATAATCATAACTACTACTCTTAACTGTAATTATGATGATATTCACTGATGAATGGTTGTTCACTTATATTGTTGTTATTGTGTGAATCACCCTATATATACTACCGATAATGCTATCATATATATTATGAATGTACTATGATTATGTTATTCTTATCTTAGCTCACTATAACGACAACAAGTAATGTATTGTTACACCCATAGTTTCAACATTGGAACATTAATATTCATAATCATCATCATGTTCAACATGATAATCATCATAACTTCGTTATAATATTCATAATCATTGATAATGATTAACTCATTTATAAATATGATCACTATTGATTATACCAATAACTTGGTTATAAAAAGAGTATAATAATATGCCAATAGCCAATAACTACCCATTCTAGATGAGCACATCAGCAACCTCTTGCTGTAAGATATCTTACATTATCATATTGCATTATATGATTATTTCTAGTATCAACTTCGGCATTAGCATCAACATCATCATTATTCTGTGTTGTTGCAGTAATAGTAGTAGTAGTATGTGGTAGGGACGATGATGGTGGTGGTGGTATGTTGATTATATTCATAATAAGATTATTATATTTATCCAATACGTTATTTATTAAACATTTATCTCTTATTGTTATTATATCATTACTCACATTACTCTTTAATAAATCTATAATACATTTCATACACTCCGTATTGGTTATATCAACCATTATCATCATTGGATCTATTTTAGATCTTTTATTATTAGTGATGATAGTAGTAGTATAATAATCAATAATACCATTCATAATACTACATATATATTCATTATATCTCGTATTAGTAGTAGTAGGCGTTGATTCCCCATTGCATACCAATTTATCATCAATAATCCATTTACATATCATATTCATACCATCATGACAACTATAATCATTCTCATCATCATATGTTGTATGATTATGAAGGGATAATAGATTAGTAATCGATAATGCTCCTATGAAATGTAGAAGTGCCAATGTACGCATCTTAAACCTATTAATATAATCCTCTTTATCATCGGGATTATTGAACTCTTCATACTTACTAGTAATAGTAGTATGATTTATTACATATTCATCATACATACTCTTGCATTTGGCAAACAATACATTATTCATAACAATACTGTATTTATTATTATTATTATTATTATCAAGACTAATAAACCCACTCGATGACGATGATATATTATGTAATAGATTAATATAGAGATAGAGTTGTGATCTATTACTAATATGATGTGTTCTAATAGCTGCATTAAATATCAAATTAACCACCTTAGATATATAATACTCATATAATGCAATCACTTCATTATTATTATTACTAGTAGTAGTAGCTATACGAATATCATTTAATATATTATCAGATATTGAGGATATATTATCACTAGTCAACTTATTAATCAATATACGCCATTTCTTGGTATAATCATCATCCATAGCTTTCATTTTACTCAATGTATCATTATTACTACATTTACCACCTGGTATTATAACATCATCATCATTGCTACTACTGGTAGTAATAGTAGTGCGGCCCGGCGAGCGCCGGTGGCCCTGCCGGTAACCATAATTAGGTATATCATATTCATTGTTATATCCTACCATAACATGTTCATTATCATTATGATGATCATGTTGAATAGTAGTAGTAGTAGTAGTAGTAGTAGCAGCATCCAATAGATCCCCTAATCTGTTGTCATCATTATAATAGGTTGTATGATAATGATAATGATGATGATGATCATTATCATCGCTTATTGTATTAGATATTCCTTTATGAAGTAATAGTAGAACAACACTATTAGTAGTAGTTCCTCCCTGTGGTTCAGTATTATTATTATGGCCAATCTCCATATTCACCGTTGATTCTGATGATGTGTTGTTATCAACAATATCATCATCATATCGATTCAATGATGATATATGATATCCATATCCAAATAATAACAATACCATAACTTCTAATATAATACCATACCAATATACCAATAATATCAATATTAATGATGATAATATCATAAGTACTAAGTATCCTCCTCTACTTACTGGTCCTATTGTATTTGTTCCTATCCCAATATGATGATGATGATGTTGTTGTAACGAGAGTATCTGAGTAGTAGTAATATATATTAATAAACACTGCATCATAATACGATACATTATTACCTTCATTACTTGCTTATGTTAATAATTATAATGACGATGACGATACTCGATTCAATTGTTGTTAAAATCGTTGCGATCATCATCATCAGACTTGTCAGCACGACAATATCTTACATGCATTTAGGTGATATAATATTACTTGCAAATTTCATGCATCATCATCATTATCACGATTACCTACTTAGTTGTTAGATCATCTTATTGTTGCAGTACGGCAGTTATTAACCCATTTTTCTACCCTTCTCCTCCTCCTCCTCCTACCACTCGTTCTTCAACTCATACTAAGCATCCAGATGAACAGGTAGGTTGTAGCAGTATTGTTATACCTGTGTATGAACGACATACGATTATACTGCTCGCTTAAGCTATGTTGTTGTTGTTGTAATGAATAGGAGTATCATTGTTTTAGTTTGATGATGATGATGAAGCCGAGTGCTCCTACTAGTGCTATGGGCCGTATATTCAATGGATCATATACCTATGCTCATGCTGCTGTCTTAAATCGCTTCTCTAATTTGGTGGCAAGACCACCAAGTTCATTATCATCATCATCAGCTTGTTATACCACCACTACTGCTGCTGCTGCTGCTAATACTACTAGTATGCAGAGGAAGGAGCCTATGATGATCCCTAAGAGTAAGTCATTAGTACTTTTCCAGTCCCCCCCAATCTTGTTGTTAAATCAGGTGTATCATCATACCGTAACATGAACTCTAACAACAACTTGTTGTCCCCATGTTGCCAACCTTGTGGTGTATCAAGCTCTCTGACTGGTATCAATAACTCTCAACAAATAAGATGTGCCGGTAAGATTATCATCATCGTTGTTGTTGTTATTCCCAATGATGCTAACTATTTAATATTTTCCTTATTATTATTATTAGGTACTTCAGTTCTCGGTGCAGCTATTGCTGTTGTTGCTGTTGGTGGTTGTGCTCAAGGTATTGGTCAGTTGTTCGCTGCTTTGGTTGTTGGTATTGCGAGGAATCCTAGTATGAAGGAGGATCTCTTCACTTATACCCTTATTGGTATGGGTTTTCTAGAGTTCTTAGTAAGTATACTATCCTCCTCCTCCTTGAACCCTTTGCTGCCTTTATTATCATAATCTTCATCAGGCCATCCTGGTTATCCTAATCGCGGGCGTGCTGCTTTATTCCGAATAAGATGATGCTTGAAGAGCTATTGTGTTATGGTGGTCAACAATGCGAACAATGATTATACTCATGATACACGTATTCTTCACTACTCATCATACTAATGTATGTCGAGGGACAGTAGCAAACAGTAGTAGTAACAGTTACCTAGTTGTTACTAAATACGATAACATGTTATTTACTATTATGACGATGAGCATAAGTAATAGCAAGTAGTGTTTTTGAGATTAGATATGCGGTTTGTGGAGGTGGTGCGCTCTTTTGAATGATCATAATCATCATTGATGCTATCCACGATTGGTAGTTCAACAACACTTTGCTGCTGCCTCTATTGGTAATGTAAACGCATCGTGTTATTATTATTTGGGGATTAGTAGTAGTAATAATAATGTTATTGATGATGGTATCGATTAGTATTACTGATTACTGTTGAGTTGGTATTATTCAAGTTAGTAGGGATTATGATGTTGTGTCGTCGTCGTCGGCGTCAAACATGTTGATAATAATAACGAATCCTTATTACCAGATTATAGGCAATAATAATGACATTAACAACATTTAGGGTATACGAATAATAGCCGACAGGGTGGAACAGTAAGTATATCGAACAACAAAGAGAAGAATGAGAATAGTAGAACACCAAGTAATACCATCCCGATCATCATCATCATCATATTATGACATCCATCATCTTAGTAGTAGTAGTAGTAGTAGTAGTAGTAGTAGTAGTAGTAGTAGTAGATGGTATAACTTCTTGAGATCTTGCTATCTTGGATGAAGGTATTCTAGCTTAATCGATCACTTGATCGATTAATGGTAGGGTCCAGGGCGCCCGCGCGGGGGTAGGCGGGATACCTAGGACCACAATGGGGTATTATTATTATCATATTAGCCGTTGTTTCTTATTATCAACAAGAAGCCAATCAACAACAACAACATGGCTGATCCCGTTGCTGCTGCTGTCTATGATCCTACTACTCAGAAGGAGGAAGATATCCAGAAGATGTTGGTCTGCAGTGTAATAATAATAATAAAATCGTAGTTAATCATCATCATTCTCTCATTGCTATTAGACCCATCTTGGTACTCGTAACTTGGATTATCGTATGAAGCGTTACGTGTTCAAGCGTAATAAGGATGGTATCAATATCATTAACTTGGGTAATATCATCATCATCCTCATCATCCAGTAGTTTTGTTATTATATTTTAGGTAAGACTTGGGAGAAGCTTATGGCTGCTGCCCGTGTTATGGTTACCATTGAGAACCCTAAAGATATTATGGTTGTATCACAGCGTCCTTATGGTTCTCGTGCTGTTCTTAAGCTTGCTAACTTTATTGGTGCTACTGCTGTTGCTGGACGTTGGACTCCTGGTTCCCTTACTAATCAGATAACTCCTAAGTTCACTGAGCCTCGTCTATTGATTGTTACTGATCCTCGTACCGATTCTCAAGCTATCAAGGAGGCTGCCTATGCTAACATACCTGTTATTGCTTTATGTGATACCGATTCCCCTCTTGATTTCGTAGATATTGCCATACCATGCAATAATAAGGGTAAAGAGAGTATTGCTCTTCTTTATTATCTACTTGCTCGTGAGGTATTGATGCTACGTGGTAAGATCCCTCGTGGTGTTGAATGGGAAGTTATGGTTGATTCCTTCTTCTGGAGAGATCCTGAAGAGATCGAACGTCAAGAGCGTATGGCTGCTGAGGCTGCTGCCTATGAGGCTTCTAAGAACACTATGGTCGAGGCTACTGGTATGGCTGCTGCTACTGCTACTACTGGTGTTGAGGGTACTGCTGCTAATGCTGCTTACTTCGAGGAGGGTGAGGAATGGACTGGAGCTACTGGTGGTGATTGGGCTGCTGCCAGTGCTGATCAATGGTAGACGTCTGGTAACAACAACATCAACAAGGAGTTATAACATCAATGATTAGCAGTTGTTATTGTTGATGATGTAATGAGGACTACTACGGCTTGTGATGCTAAAGGAATAAGGCTATTACCATTATCGTCGGCGTATTGAGTTATAATAGTAGTAACTGCCGCCTCTCAGCATCTTCTTGTAGTAATAGTAGTACTTCTTGAAAGTTTTTCATGTCCACCATCAATGTGAGTGGGGGCCCACAATTAACAGCACGTTGAAGACCATGTGTACCACTCAATTCTTTTCCTTCTCCAAAGCACAATGTTCACAGGTTTTCGACATCTGAGATCATTATGGAACGGCTCTCAAAGGTTTGAGAACTAGGCCTTCGTGACAAAGGGGCGGAGCTTACTGAGTCCACGTCCATGGACTCAATCAATGAATTTTACATAGCTCCCCGGTTCGATTCCTGGGTAGGACATTTCTCCATCATTAAAGTTTTTCGTGCATATCTCTTCGAGCTGTTCGCATAATCGAGTTTTCCGATTTTTCCAAACACCTGCTCATATAGAGGAGTCGTTTGATCTATGTGATAGTATCCCACGCTTCATAGTTAAGCCAGAATAGTTCTGCACGCACGCACAACGCGAAAGTGCCTGTTGTTGCGGTGTATACTCCGCTCGCGTCGCTCGCTCCGCAACTTGTCACAAACTACGTAGTTTAGAAATTCCAGGGTCTTCAAGTTGTCCACGACGTTTTGAAACACCCTTTCGGAGGATCGATCGCTTGATGGCAAAACAAACTGCCAGTAGCAGCATTTTACAGGGAGGAGTACAACTCCATCGATGATTAGCAAGTTCGACGACATTTTATGACTCACAAAAACCAATCACCAAACGGTTGTTGTGATCTGAGTACTTCAGTGGTAGAGCCAAATGGTAGAGTGTCGCTTCTCCTTCGTATTGCATTGCGGAAGAAAGCTTGCCGGGAGCTTCCGCAAGAAGTGATGTTTTCGTATCAGTACGAGACATCTGGATAGATCTATCAGTTTTGCAGAGGTAACTATTCCTTCAATATTACGAGCTCTCACTTGCAAGTTCACATAAATAGTTTCGGTACACGGATGTATCGCTCAAGACGGGTCTGCAACTGTTTCACCGCGGAACACTGTAAGTGAAACCTCTAGCCTCCGCGTTATGGCAGGGCTTGCGTGTCGACTCACGAGTGACATC
>NW_003204538.1:89323-107088 GCF_000006405.1 Perkinsus marinus ATCC 50983 | reverse complement strand
TACCAGGAGTGCTCCTAGGATCTACATCGGAGACCTCACTTTAGGAGCAATAGAAAGATCAGTTGAGTTCAATTCGTGACTCTCCCACAACAGGAGGACACCATCTATCCATGAGTTCTGTCATACAAGTCAGTTAGGCTTACGCAATTCGCACGCAGCTATAGAGCAAAGCGTCTCGGACACCACCGAGGATCTAGAGTGGCAATCCAAGGAGCAGGTTAATGAGTTGGAAAAGAAGAGAATGATAGAATGGAGGTGAGAGTCTCACCGTGAGACTACCTCCGAGCACGAACACGCTCACGACACCAGCCTTCACACTCTAAACTCCTAGAGTTTGAGCTACTTGACATTCCAAGTCAATAAGTCTAGTCTTACATTCAAGTCATTGGTGCTACAGAAGTATAAACATGAAACGGAACGATTTCACAATGGAACGATTTTCCTTGGAAGCGAGAACGAAGTTTTCAAGTCCCGGTAGCGAGTTGGAGAAGTTGAACGTGTCCGGCAACTGCTCGGACAGCATACTGGCAATTACATCTTTCAGAGAAGGTAGACTAAGAGAAGTAATACCGCTCGGAATTTGCTCACCCAGCGTCGGAACTCGGAACTGATAATTCGAACTCAGAATTTGGAGAGGTCGAACACGTGGAAGGCTCTAACTCAAACTAACGAACCGGTAAATAAGCTGCCGAAACACACAATATCAGTGCCTCGTAAAAGATATTAACCCAGCCCTTATAAAGCTAGCCTCTCCATCGGATGGGATACCGTCCCATCAGCGGATGAGGGACATCCACCCATCACTCTCCCCAGCTAACCTCATCTGTCAGATGAGCTCAGCTCGAAAGCGAGGCGCCATCCAGCTAAGGCTGGATTCATAAATGTGCGCGACATTGCCAACCAGTCAACGTTCAATGCGCCAAAGCCTTTGGCCTAATCACTCACTTCATTGAGAACGCTACTCTGGTTCGATATAGAGACCACTTCGCGCCGTATATAATGTAACGACGCGAGCACATATCAATAGTCAATTACAGTTGATGCGCATAGCTAATCATTCTAGAGCACTTACGAGCTGGTCTTGTACGCACCACATTAGGAGTTGTAGGACTCTCATCATCTTGATCACCATCTTCGTGATCATCAGGACGATCTGAGATCGTCGATGTCTTTTAGAAGTTGTAACGGGTTGGGCTCCCTTACCACTCTTAAACTTCCTCACATAACGCAGATGCAGCTCCCTAGGGCTTCCATCGTCATTATTCGCAATACACTTTAGACCTCGCACACCAGCAACTTCACTTGTACCAACGAGGAGGCTTCAAGTTTGCTCTTCGGAGGAGCAGACTTGCTGGGACAAGGTTCACCTAACAACACGCTGTCATCAATCTTGAGCAGCTCTTCGGTTTGCTTCCTAGCAAGGGTTTAATTAATTCAAACTACTCCGAATAAAAATCAGGGGATTTAAATCACGAAGACATTCATCTCTCGTTTACCCAGAACTTCGACTACCTTAGCTTTTCGAAGAGCTACACACTCACCAGAGGCTTCCTTCAATTTGATCTCGCCAAAGATGCCTTATGAGGACCAAATATCTCTCGGGGCAACATCATCTAGGGAAGCAGGTGATCTGGGGATAGTGCCAGTCATACGCATTTGGGAAGTCATACCACGAGCACCACGGCAATCTATACTATAACTATTTAGCTGATCCTGCAACATAGCAGCCAAATCATACGGAGAGTTCACATACATCGCACCAGTTCCATATTTGAGATCGAACAGAAACTTCTTCGAAGTAACAGCCAAATCTCTATGCCTTCCTTCATAATATCCGCCTGTCCATGGTGTCACCATGTTGGTGAATGACCGACGGTCACTGCATTACCCACTCCATGAGCTAAGAGACAAGAGTTCACATTTTGTGATACAAGGTTCGCTCCTCCATCACACCGAAGATGCCGCGGATAACCATAGAAGCTAAAAGCATGCAAATAAGCATTGACAATACAGGCGGAATAAACAGGCTGAAGTAGGGGAACCAACACGGTAGACTCAGTGAAAGCGCATGTTGTAGTCATCTTTGCCGTCCAATGGCATTGGACCAATGCAGATCCAACCCGGATCCCGGTTCCCCACCGAACGAAAAGACGTTCGGTCCAACCGAATACCAAGGGAGTGGAACTTGCTGTCCAGACCTTGAAATACAGATATTTGACGCACATCTGGTGGAGCGCTGGCACACTTCATAGTTTCTCACGAAGGCCTAGTAGTGTAGTCTTTGCGCAATATAGGCCACCAATAAGCTCGTTGCACCAGACCGGACAACAGCTGTGCAGAGCGCTGTTGAGGTTGCTGATCTCTCGAACTCAACATGCTGGGAGAGCAAGGGAATCGGCCGTGTCAGCCGCCGATCAATAATCGATAATCGGTACATTAGCTATTGTGCGCACACGCCACGTACAACGACCACTACACGCCCCCCTGCCGGAAGTTACGACTTACGATACATCCGGCATCGGTGGTTTTTGAGACGCATCAAATTTTTCGAGAGCAGCTTGAGAAACGCGTTTTAAATATTTCAAGTGTACGACACGCTTACGCAAATCAGGCGTGAGGACTCTGTAAATGAGTGCCGACAATTGGTTCAAGATCCGAACGACAATATACGGTCGCTCGTATTTTTTGCCTCGCGGCATTTTCCTCATCAACCACAAATCGCCTTTAGCGGGTAATTGGGGATCAATATTAGGCTGCGACTCGACGTAACTCTTTCCAGGCCTGTATTTCGCCGGAAGTCTGGGAAGTATCCAAGGCTCGTAAGTGAATATCATCTCATGCGGAGAATATGTAGTTCGACCACTAATGGCAGTATTGAACAGCTGAGTGGCGCGTACCACTACTTGTTTGAATGTGAGAAACGATAACTCGTTAGGATTCTTTTGGCAGCGAATCCTCTCGTTAATATTGCGAAACATTCTCTCGCATTTGCCATTACACCAGGAACTGAAGACTGGGAGCAAACGTGCCGACACGAGACCGAACTCATCGCATCTGCAAACGCAGTAGAAATGAATTGGGAACCGTTATCGGTATGTATGCCCTCAGGTGTAGTGTTGAATGTTGCATCCACTACCCTGAACAGTGCTAAACAGTCCTCGGTAGTCGGCGTATTCAAAACTATCCGAGTTATCGTATAAGAGCTCCAATTGTCAACTAAGGCTATCACGTACATAGTGTCCAAGGCGTTATTAAATGGACCACTTATGTCCATATGAACCATTTGCCAAGGACGCTGAGCTCTCAACTCACATTGGCCGAACTCTATACCAAGCTGAGCTGTGGCAGCTTTTGTGATTTTTCTTGTGGAACAGACATGCAACAAATTCGTTGCAATGCTGCCGTAACTGAGGGCATCTGATGATGCGCCTCATGCGTTCGAACAATGACTTGGAGCCTTCATGCTCATGTAGCACAGTTGCTACGTATCTCAGTTCGGATCCCCACGACATCATGAGCCTTCCGTGCTCGTCCCTTTCGTCAGCTCGTGGATCCGTCTGGGTCGTTTGTAGTAGAGCCGCAATGAGATCATCGTATTCTCCCTCCTCATCTATATTTTTCGGAGGAATACAATAGGCAGGAGGACGACTGAGCTCATCCGCCAGATTTTTATCAGTCGATATCAACTCGACTTCGAACTCAATGCCGAGAGCCATACACGTAGATTGAAATGTTATTAGCCGACTCTCCATCAATGTGGAATTGAGGCCATGGACCACCCTCCAATGACGTTCCTGGTGGCGTGTTATCCAGGCCACAACACTCTTACTATCACATCTCAGAGTCACTTTTCTGCCCGATTCCAGTTTAAGAGCGGCTATATATTTGCCGACAAGTTGGATGCCGTATATGGCGGCTTCCGACTCTGCCAGGTTGATATGACGTTTATCTCTGAGGCTTCTTAGTTTTGTGAAGTCCTCGACATAAACACCTCCTATAGTTAGTACAACACCCAACGCATGTTGACTTGCGTCTGTATATACTACCCAATCCAGATGTTTATCATAGCTCCACGTCCCGCCTATGGGATCACCTTGCTCGTTGATCTCATTTACGAGCTTTTCGCATGCAATGCGAATACTGTCATCCACAGCCACATCGCACAGAAGGTCTTGTTTAGGCTTTCTGAGGGTAGCCAATCTCTTTAGGGAAGCTGCTGCGGGTCTCGCCCATTTTGCAATAGGGTAATGGGCTGTGAATTTCCCTGCCCATTTATGGATCTCCCTGCGGGTACAATTATCTGTATTAAAGATAGGCAATTGACCTCTACGACGCCAAGCACCATCCTTTTGACATTCGAGACCTAACTCTCTGCTGTCCAGGAGAGCAGTAGGTTCTTTGGTAGGAAATCCGTTTTTCTTCAATGTATCCCGGATGAGTTGAGCATAAGACCGCTGTGTTATGATATCGTCGACATACATATCAAAGATCGCCGTCAAAGGGATACACTCTTTTCTTATATCATCTAAGATCAGTGCCAGTGTCTTCGGAGCTACATTGAGCCCGAATGGCATTCTGACCATACGGTAAGCCGTATGAGGCTCCCATCTCAATCGGGTCCCTAACCAATAGGATTGGTCGTTTTCAACAAATATACACAAGTACGCCTTTTTCAAATCTATAATAACAAGCTCATCAGGGGCCTCAACTTGGTATGAGCGCCAACGTCTGAGATTCTCGATGCAAGCAAGCGGAGAATCTCTCTTCTCATTTGGCGTACTTTTGATCATCTCATTGGCCCAGCGCATGTCGCAAAATGGCCGAACTGGTGTTGTAGGCTTGTGTAACTGTTCAACACATAGTAGTGGGTGCGAAGCCTTCAATTCAGTGAGAGGCGTTTCCTCTATGAGGCCAGATTCTTTCCACAATCCGATGGCATCTTTAAACAACTCCATTATATCTGGTGACTTTCTCTCAAATACATCATAATCTGGTGGCATAATGTGCCTAGGTGATTCCTTATTAGTCACCCAATGCCATTGTAGCTCCCACACTGCTCCTTCGTCGCTCTCTGGATCACCGAGACGACGCGCAGTTACATCTGAGGCATGTAACTCACGGGTAACTAACCTCCCGTGGTGAACGCGTGACTCTGAAATACAGTCGCCTTCTCCAGCTTTCTCACTGTAAGCACCATCCCGGATGGTCCATCCGTGACTTGGATCCCCACGTGACACTTTGCTGTGTCATTCGTGTACAATATTGTATTGACAATGTCGTTGAAGATCTCGACATATGATTCAGCAGACTTACTATTGGCTTTGATTTGTATGATAGGCTCATTGCTATCAATAAAACTGATAGATATTCCCCCTATAGCTCTGATCCAATCTAATCCAAGAAAGGAGGATCCTGCAAGGAGGATTCTGTCCGTCGCTACAGTGTTGCACCGACAGACTGCAACCAGCGGTTGATCAGTGACCAGTGCTCCTCTCAACACAACAGTCGACAGGGCTTTAAAGTCGCCTGGTAGACTGATGTTATTCAATACTTGACATTGATATGACTTTTGAAATATTGTGGTGATGGACCTCGTACGATCCGAACTTGGCTTCCCACTCAAGCCTGAAATGGATGACAAGATAGACATCGAGCATCCAGAGTCAATGAGGAAATAATAACCCTCTAACTCGATGAGCAAGATACTAGAAGCTGAGCTTCTCACTTGCCTATCTCCTGGGTGGCTCTCCTGTGGTTTCCTCGAAGGACACACATTGGCTCTATGGCCATAGCCACCACAGCTGTAACACTGATCATATCCATACTGAGGATAAGGAGTGCTACGATATCCTTTTCCTTTGCCATGTCCCTTGGACTGGCCTTTTCCTTTTTGAGGTTGGTTCCTCTTGCCAAAGGACCACCTCTGATTCCAGCCTTTAGAAGATCTCCAGCCTTTAGAATTGCCCTTCTGAGGCTGCTGGCCCTTTCCTGGGGCGGCAACTACCGCGCTGAATTCCTCTGGGCCTCCTGCTTGAGTAGGACCACCACCAGTCTCGTCTACCTCAAATAGAGGCCTGGTGAGATCAATAGCTTTCGTGAGGGTCCTCTTCTTGGGTTCCAAGAAAGACCAGAGACCATAGCTCTGACGCACCGTTTGCGTCTGAGGCAGTGTATTCCAATAGAAGGTCGCCGCAATCCTCTCATGGGAAGCGGTATCGAGATATCTGAATGCCAACACTGTATTGTGTCGCACATCGGCTCCATAACAACCCACGGTATCTTGGCCAATGCGGAATTGCATGGCAACCAGCTTCTTGAAGCTTTGCTTCTCTCCTTGGCCAAAAGACCTATGGAGACGTAGCCAAATTTCTCGTTCGACCGCCTCATCAGTTAAAGATGGGGCGAAGCTTTGCTTAGAAAGGAGTCTATAAGCCTTCCCCGTCAGGCTATTAATCAAGTTAGATCTCCTCTCCTGTGGGGTCCAGTTCTTTGAAGTTCAAAGTTTGAACGAACTCTGACGCTAGTTGACGCTGCTGACGAACTCAATTGGAGCAATCAAGCACCATCGCGCCTGCCACTCGTCGAGCGACATCGAATCGGGCGCTTTCTCGCCACTGAAGAGTGCGAGCTTCGGAGCCTTAGAGCCTATATCCCCCCGCTAATTGAGAAGTCCTGTGCAGAAACGGGTGGGCGATTACATGGTGGAACACCTCTATCAGTCTGAGGTTGCTGAGGGACCACTGGCTCGTCGGTATCCGTGGAACTCTTGGCTCCTGACGAGACGAAGAAGCTCCTTGAGGGTGTCTATTGCTGCTCCTTGTGTGAGGGCCACTATGCTGGACTTGCTGCTCAGATGTAGTGGGATGACGAACCGTAGTCCTTCTTGAGGGGCTATTCGGAATTTGCTGCGGCGGGGGCGACTGGGTCTCGTCGCCATGCACAAAGCTAGCAGTTAACCGCGCGTTAATGTTAGCCGCGGTGTCCAAAGCATTCCTCGGGGACACTTGGGGGCCACGATGGGTCTGGGCACCATGTGGAGGTTGCTGATCTCTCGAACTCGACATGCTGGGAGAGCAAGGGAATCGGCCGTGTCAGCCGCCGATCAATAATCGATAATCGGTACATTAGCTATTGTGCGCACACGCCACGCACAACGACCACTACAAGCGCTGAAATTGAAGGCTTTCTAGGCTTGCATGGGGCAAATTCAAGCAAAAGTAACAAGTATCGCTCGTGCGTGCGTGGCGCACGCCATTGTGATCGACCCGAACCAGAAATTGGTGCAACCGGTCGAGACTGAAGTGACAGCAATCTGGCTGTCCAGGAGCCTCTCGAGCCGGTTCCACCCTGTAAATTTTCTTCCGGTCTACAGAGATCTTCATTTGGTCACGTGTAGATGTTGAAATTTTCAATCAGACTGCTTACAATCTCGAATTTGAGCTGGAGTTGACTGATTATCCTGTCTTCATCTCTCATCATCTTTGCACTCTCCGTTATGATCTACTGACCTGGGCTCAGTGATCAGCTTGATATGTTGGATCGCGAGCCTTCTAGCTTGGGCAAGCTCATCTTAGAAGGAACCTTCTGAGACACGTCTTTGAGCGTTGACTCGGGAGGGAACTTCTCATGCACCCGCAACGCACTGTACAAGGTCACTTTGGCGTCACTCGAGCTCACCTGCGTTCTGGTTCAGCGAGGATTTTAATTGGTCAAGCCGAACTTGCTTGCTTGGCTAATGGTCTGGAAGTCTGTAGTCGTTGAATGACAGTCGAGCCACTGAACAAGTTGTCATTGGGGGGGGGGGGGGGGGGGGGCACGGCATTGCGACGTACCGTCGCCGGCGCCGTGCCTGCCTTAACTGGGTGACTCATATTCCATCTCGCATGCTTTATATGGTTCGCAATCTGTTGCATTATGCTTTTCTTTACGTGATCTTAATTGAGTTGCTTATGCACCTCACATGTATAGCTCCCTCGATGAATTTCGTAATAACCGTACGCCTCCCGCCTCTCTACTTAGTTTTTCCTTGCCTCCTGTCTCTATGACGGACACTTTGCCAGAGAAACGGAGGCCTTTCGTGCGATCTCCCCGGCCAGCTGCCCAACGGTACTACGCGACGCCATTGTCGACAGGCTACTTCAACTTGGTCTAATTGTCGCTGACCTTCCGACCTTGGTCTCAAAGCCGGACATGCTGAAGAACACGGTTGTTGATGTCCTCTGTCCCATTGATAAAGCTGAAACGGCAGACTATTGGTCTCCAACGAACGTCTCCAGACGCAACTCTGTTCGGTTCATGGTCTGAGGATTGAATCCGCTTCACAAAGTGCTGTTGAGGCCTTCTCCAACAAGCACGGTGCTGCCGCACAAGGTCACCGCGAGTACATGGAGCGGATCTCGAGACGTTATGGTGGTGGTTCCCCCGGTTTGGTGGTCGACCAGGCTAAGTGAAACTGCTGAGTGAGTCTCTTGCTACCTACCGAGAGGTAAAACTAGGCTCCGATCGTTCCATGGGAGACAAGTAGCCGGTAGTAGATGTCAGCAGCAACATCCAATGGATTCCCGACTCGGCCGATGGCCGGCGGCCTTTGGTGGCCGCAAAGCTCGCAATCTCAGTTAACTGTTGTGCGGCCTTCTCCCTATCGTACTATGTATCGATACTAGCTGCAACGTGAATGAAGGCCGCTGGGTGTTAGCAACCGGCGACGGCAACCCCTCAACAAAGAGAGATTGGCGAAAGCTCCGCCACCTGATAAATGCCCGCATACCATCAGTGCCCTTTCGCTGAAGCATATTCGCAAGTGTCGTTGGCCGTCGAAGAGCCATGAAAAGGATACGGTGGTCGGGAAAGGGTTGCCTCCGACTAAGAAGCAAAGGTCATGATTCTCGAGCCCTCTCTATAATCTAGAGTGGATCGAGAGGTCCTAATCCATTCGGCCAATTTTTTATCTCATTCCTTCATCTACTCCCAAGTATTTGAACTGCTGCGTGGAGTTTGATTCACGCCAGGGCTTCTTGGCAGATCGGTCAGTTGATGCCTTCTCGAATGCATCCAGCCGGAGGTCGGCGGCGACAACCTTCGGCGCAGAGGCCGTGACCGCTACCGGCTAAGTCGATCGAGGACAGTCCAAGTAGAGTCGTCGGATCCCCCAGCTGAAGCTTTAGTTACAGGCGATGCGACTCTTGAGACTCATCCCTGGGTCACAAATGCGAATGGGATCTTTGCTATGACTAGACGAATGCATACCCCCGGTTGATGGAACCGGATCTTCAACCTTATCTCAATGGTATGATGATATAACATTCTCCGAGCGTCATGAGAAGTTCTCTATAGCACTCGCCAAATCTCTCCGCTCACGAGCAGAGATCTGGTCCAACAGGAGCGACATCCATAGCCTTCTTCGAGAATATCAGTCTGCTACAAGGTCAGAGCAGAGTCGAGCAGCTTCAAAATGGGTCTCTTAGGGAATAGAGCGCGAGGCTGAGCAGTTAGCTCTGGTATTTGCTCGCATTCTGGAGTCTGCGGACTTAGGTCGGGCGGAGACTCTCCTCGGATCAGCTTCCTCATCTCTCCCCTTCGTCGGAGGCTCTTGAAAGTGCTATCTCGAGTTACATTGCCTGGTGAAAGACCCGAAGACTGCGCCTCTGCGGTTTGACCAAGCATGATATGCCTCTGGGGGTATCGGTACCCATCCCTGAGGAGCCGCGGGTATGGCCTGCGTCCATTGGACTGCCTCTGCGTCCAGGAGAACCCGAGGTGATACGCTGGAGAGGTTCCTCTGTGCATGACCTGGCTCCCCGTCCTCAGATCGACGACGACGAGATGGCCCGACGGATCACTCACCGATCATTCGAAGTTGGAATTTCGAACTGTCCATGGCGTAAGGCGCTCTGGAGCTTGCGCCTGGCTGGCTCGTAAGGTGCCGGCCGAACAAGTCCGTGCGGCGGGTAACTCGGGCTCTCGCGCATGGAAACACTACGGGTTACCCGAAATCAAGCGTCAGTGCGAGACTCATACAACGGAGATTCTCAGTCCTCTAGATGTTGCGAGTTGATGATGTAGAGAATTCCTACATCACCAACTACAACATTAAATTGCGTGATTCCTGATAGGAATAATGCATTTGCTCCTGAGAGAACAATGTCCATTTGCGCGCGGAGTATTGGGGTTTGAGTGTCTCTGGATATTACCGAGATTGTCGTGAGTAGCAGGCCGCTACTAACAGCATCGCTGTCGAGCCATCACGACTAGTGGTGACGACCACCACACCACAACGATCACCAGAAACCGAATCTGGGATGTTGTGCCCAGAGATCTCCGCTTGCTTGAATGGTGTTTTCCTCCCCGCGTGACTTGGGGATCCTAGGTGACAATGATGTCATAACTGCAACCTAAAATTATGACTCCTGATCACGGAAGTAATGTGAACATCGGACGCACGGATTCTCTGGGATTGTTGGGTGAGTAATGGGGACATTGCCTATGTGCCTGCGTGTTAGCCAATGTGACTGTGGTCTTGAGCCAATGCGCGGCGTGTTGTGATGTTCGCTAACACTTAGTCTCACCCAACACTTCCAAATAACTAATGCGATGCGGTGAAGCGTGCCTTGAAACTCTCCCAAAATAGAAGACCATCACAATCAGGCAGCACTGCCTGTCCAATAACAGGCTCATCAGCTCGCCATAGACCTAGATGAAATGAGCAGCCTCCCTCCACCAGAAACTCTCGACTTTCTGCGTGTTCCCTGGAAGATGCTTTCGAGTTGCTCCTGAGGGAGCTCCTTTCTCGCAGGAAGCACGGATATTTGCCAATTGCTCGTCCAGGACGAGTCGTCCTTCTTGGCTGCGATCATAATTACAACAGAGCATCTTCATAACTGGGTTGGCCTGAAAAGGTCACCAAGGTTGAATGCATTTTATCATCTGGAACAACTGAGCAGCCATAGATCACTTCTTACTTTGTCGTATTCTGAGGATACTATCCTCCGCACATAGTTGTTCAGGGGAGTCGTTGACATTCACAGGAACGATCTCCGCCTAGCCAATCATACCACCTCTAGACATATCGGCCCAACAAAAAGCATCTTTATCACCAGGCAACCACACAGATTTATGAACATATTGTAGGCTTCGAAGAGCTCCCTGATCCACCCACCAGCATAATGTTCCGAAGCATAACCAAAGTCATCCTGAATATCTCGTCAGGTCTCACAGAGATTAGCATCGGCTTTCAAACTGATAGTATGGTTTCCACGCAGAGCAACAAGGGTCCCGGACACACATTGCACTTGAGCTCCTCGATATCTTGAAGTAAAGTGTCTGTTGCTTGACATACGGTATATCAAGCAACAGACACTTCGTCCCACTGCTCATCACTGAGACAGCGGAGAGCATCTTGATCTTGGCCACCCAGCTAATGGCTGAACCACTGGAATACACCAGTCCACTTTCTTAGGAACTTGAGGTTAGCAGATGAGGACTTACACTTCTTGGTTATGATCTCTCACTCACCTTCGAAACCAGCACAAGGTCGGTCTTGTTGCTGTGGACAGGAAATAAGTAAAGGCAACCCGCTCACGCCCAGAAATCTGACGGCCAGAAAGAACCAAATGATCGGTAGCCCGCTGAACTTCAGAATTTGGGCATTCGAAACCAAAACTTCGTACTACTCGTATAACGGAACATCGTTAACAGCTGATCCAGTAGGTCTGGCTACTATACAATCATCTCATAAGTTACGAGGACTACAGTTAATATTCAGCTCAGAGCCCTCCGAGAGCAATTAAGATTTCTGGTAGGTTTAAATCATCCCGTGATTTATACAGACGCATCATGTCTACGGAACTGCTATAGTTGTTGGCTTAACTTATATAGGAGATTCAACGCAATTGCGCCGTTTAGATGATAATCGGCATATTAAGTGGGCAGAGTTAGATGCTCTCATATATGGTGTCTGCAAGTTAATCAGCAAATACTCAATATCACAATATATGATGTACAGTCCACATGAAGTAATTTTCACTTACCAGCTATGGACCTTCCCCAGTTACCAACTATTTATCGACCGGCTCCCGCTACAGCTTCTTCGAATTCAACATCCCCGTCAGTTTACAAACTTGCTCAAAACCAATGAAGTCTGGCTCTTCCGCAAGTTAAGCGTCAAAATCAACGTTGTAGAGTACTACTCTAATCCATCTACATCACATGCGACGCATCTCTCCATCGTTACAAACGACTTTCACTATATGACTCTATTTTTATTCATCTATCGAAGGAGGAGGGCGTGTAGTCTATGTAGTCTAAGAAGGAGACAGCTTCGCATTTACGCGCATGGGTATGCGTGCATCTCATTAGCTATACGGCCTCTCTCTTTCCCTCTCCTCTTCTTACGTCGAGTTCAGGGGCACATCGCGCCGTAGGACAACCACATTCGAGAAGATTATGGAGTTTGGGTGCCGCAAACTATTGTCTTCGTCTCGTCGAGATGGATCGCTCATCTCATTATCCACTCTCTGGAGCCTCGTTCGTAGGAAGACTGCTCCAGCTTTCGTGTCGGCTCTGAACTACCTTGCCTCTCTATTGAACGACTGGACTGTCATGTGGGCTAGCGGAGGGTGCTTCACAATACGAGAGAAAACTTTTGTCATCCACGACATTGGAAAGCAAGTCAAAATAGTGCACAATCTCGATCCGCCCAGCGTCCAGGAGATTGCAATGTCAATTAAAGAGACCCATCGAGCACCTCTTCCGGTTTAACGAAAATCTCGGAATGATGAGCAACGTCTTCAAGACGCTACTCTGATGGTTCGCTACCGTCATTCTGGTAGGAAGCTACAAGGCCAACTCGGATAGTGAATGCGACAGGGTGAAAATGGGACCACTACTCTTGCATTTGCTGAGCTGTATTCAGGGACTGAAAGTGAGGCCACCACAGGGAAGTTGCAACCACCGATTTGCAAGCTTCTATCCATCCCGACGTTGCGAAGATTTCCGGCAACCTGAACTTAGACCTTTTGAGGGAGCTCATACAGTTGAGTACGAATAACTTTCCCGGGATGAATAACGGCCAACTCGATAGATCATCTTCAAGCTGCACCCAACCGCAAGCACGTCCTTGAAACGGGCCCAATCTTACCGTTGTCTCTCGAAATAGCCATCGAAATTCTCTCTCTGGGTCCCCATAAGATCATCCGCCGCGGGAGACTCGGCATGGAAGCGGTCGGCAGCATTGAAAGTAGCAACCACCGATTTGCAAGCCTCTATCCATCCCGACGTTGCGAAGATTTCCGGCAACCTGAACTTAAACCTTTTGAGGTAGCTCATACATTTGAGTAGATTACCAGAGTAGTGCACCCAATGAAATGAGTGATCACAATTTGGACGCTGGGTCGGGAAATTCTGCTTCTGGTTCCCGTCCTGGTACTGGCATGTCGAGTTCTTGTTCGATTAGCGGTGCTACGTCCAGCAAACTGCAGCGTTTGGCTATTTACATGGCTATTATTTTGGTCCTGGTAGAACAGACCGCGTCCATACCTGTGACGCCACTATCAGCTGAGCAGATAAGTTAACTCACCGACGTGACTCGTAGCAGGCTTTATCGAGAAATCCTGCTTTGATTTGCGCTCAGTGAACTGTACAGAAGACATCGCCCCACTCCGGGCTACTGTTGTTATCGTCGTACCAAAGGTGAATCTTGGCATATGGATCCAAGATACTCCGTTAGTGAGTTCCGTGACCGTCTAGTGCTCTGTGCCAAGCATCCGACCCAGCGAACTCATCGATTCATAATCGATGCCGGATCAGCATAGTGTGTAATACGCTTCGGGTTTGTAGTCTGCCACTTATTGACCAACTACTAATTATTCCTGTTTTGTCTAATCTAATCACAAGTTTCCAGTCATATGAATACATATGATCGATCCCGGAGTAAGCTTCAGAGGCCTTGAGAATGAAGGATTCAGATACTGGGTATAGATTGCAAGCCTGGTGTGATCAAATAGCGATCGACGATCACGATGGTAGGGATGCCTCACGAGGTACAAAGCCAAGCTCGTCATCAGGAGATAGGCTCATTCTGGCAAGTGTTACAGAGCACCCATGTGACGTTGTCTTAGGTGGTAGAATCGAGCACGACCCCTAAGTAGTTCGCGAACTACACAGTCTCCTGAATAAGACTTTGGTAGTTCAATTAAGATGGTTCATGATTTGCGTGTGATATGGGTGGACCAGTTACATAGACAATCTTCTTCGCTCGTCTCGTGCCATCTTACCTTCGTTGTTTCAGGAAACATCGAATAGAGAGACGTTCGATTTGTACTACAGCATGATTGATATACCTTCATAAGTTATACGTATTTACCGAATTATACTTCCTTCAGCATACTCTGGTGGAGATCATACTCTTTGCACGATGTGAAGAAGACTGATCCGAATGGCCAGCGAGCGTGCAGAGCAACAGTAGCTCGTCTGGTTCTAAACTATGCATGGCAGAGGCTCGCCTTTGCAGCAAATGAGACGTCTCAGCCACTTATCCCTCTACTAAATGTAATGATGCGCGTTAAGAATAGGTCTCTCTATGATGTGTTACTCGTTAGTTGCTAGTCGACAATGTACTTAACTTCTATGAAGCCATGATGCAGAGACTGATCATCCGTGTGATTTTGGCCAAAACACATCATCGGTGACACAGATACCAAATCGAGTCAAACAGAGAGCATGGACCCTAAAAATAATTTGATGATACTAGCGTCGCCAGTCAGATTCATGTATGTAACATACAGTATGTTGGTGGGTGCCAAATGCACTGACAATATGTAGCATAAGAACATAGTAGTGAATCGACAAACCGAGTTCATGAAGTGGGCTTGTCCGCTCGCACGTGCGTTACCGTCGTCGTACTGCGAGGATCAAACCCCATAAGTTCAAACTGATACATCCAAACCGACGCTTTGTTATTCTCGGTTGAAATTGTTGGAGGTGTGGTTTCTGGGCTGTCCATCACCAGGCTTGGTCTTGGCGATGGCATAACTGTCGCAACGTCCCCAGATATTCTCAGCGGTCTCATCAAAATCGATATTAGCCGATTCCGAATCGAAGTGGGTCTTGAAGATACACATTCTCGTTGCCAACCGCTTAAGATCATAGCTGTATTCAAGTAAAGTCTCTGAAGGAAGCAAGACTCTAGAATTTAAGACTTGAAGTCCTCGAATACATCCTTCGTCAATAGCCGTTGTATCAAGTGGTCTGTGATCTTATTCGAATCCTTCTCATCTTCAGGCGTCATACTATCATATGCCCCCAAAACCGAATCTTCTAGAAACAACGGGACATACTTATAGATCTCATCACTGGACCACCCATAGAACGCCGCAATAGTATGATACTTCTCGAACAATGCTTCTACCTTCGCAATCGTCACAATGGGCTCGGAGTTACCTTCAACGTAGGTGCCATGATTCAGTCCACGATACTTTACGTCCAAAGATAACGCCACCAACCACAACCAGGTAATCTTATTATACCACGATCGAAACAAGGAGCTGCTACCACTTGCAGAGGTGACGACTCAATAGATAGATACTTGAAGTATAAAGCTTATGACTACGTCAGCTAGGGACTTACCTAAATGAAGACGCCTGAACGTGAATTGTGTACAGAGAGACAGCATAACGGGACAACTACACATTATCGCCTACAAGGACGTAAACACGTAAGATAATGCAGCATTAGGTATGCCATAGATTAATGGATTAACGACAAGGTTATCCACGTACCTACGAATAGATCAGATGACCTTTCCGGCCAGAGGCTCTTTCCGACTGATGATGGTTTGGGACAGATTTCGGCGTATGATAAATCTGTTACGAAGAGTGAATCCATTCTAGCACCCTTAGAATTGCCGGTTTCGTCATGCAATTTTCAACGTAGACAAGGGAATATAACACTGTTAGATTCGCAGAACTAGGACAATCATTTTTGCCGTTGAAAACTTCGATGGCACCAACCTCGAGCTTCCAGTATTAGCCACTTCGTCCTGATAAATATTTCTTAGTAGTACATCACATATCGTTTATTCCTCCTTTACCTCGTATGTCGAGACTTCCATAATGGCAGATGCAATAGCATGTGATGGTAATCTGGGCGTGAGATAAAGCCGAGCATGAGTTATTTATTCCAGATCAGCCAAGTCATCATGCTTAGGCCACTATAAACCTGCCCACACCACCTTTCATAGTAGGTGGTGTTAGGTACAACTGAGTTAGATGAAGGAGGATCGTATGTGATCAAAGTTTGATTTCAGAGAGGATGAAACGGCTGTTGTTGATGATGATGATGATGATGATGATGATGTTGTTGTTGTTGTTGTTGTTGTTGTTGTTGTCTCGTTTTGACCACCTCGACCACGAGGGACAAAGCCCTAACTGGGCGACTCATATTCTATCTCGCATGCTTTATATGGTCCGCAATCTGTTACATTATGCTTTTCTTTACGTGATCTTAATAGTGTTGCTTATGCACCTCACATGTATAGCTTCTTCGATGAATTTCGTAATAACCGTACGTCTCCCGCCTCTCTACTTAGTTTTTCCTTGCCTCCTGTCTCTATGACGGACACTTTTGCCAGAGAAACGGAGGCCTTTCGTGCGATCTCCCCGGCCAACTGCCCAACGGTACTATGCGACGCCATCGTCGGCAGGCTACTTCAACTTGTAACTGTCGCTGACCTTCCGACCTTGGTCTCGAAGCCGGACATGCTGAAGAACACGGTTGTTGATGTCCTCTGCCCCATTGGTAAAGCGAAAACGCAGACGAGACGCAACTCTGCTTGGTTCGTGGTCTGAGGATTGAATCCGCTTTACAAAATGCTGTTGAGGCCTTCTTCAACAAGCACGATGTTGCCGCGCAAGGTCAAGTAGAGTACATGGAGCGGATCTCGAGACGTCATGGTCGTGGTTCCCCAGGTTTGGTAGTCGACCAGGCTAAGTGAAACTGCTGAGTGAGTTTCTTGCTACCTACCGAGAGGTAAAACTAGGCTCCGATCGTTCCACAGGAACCAAGAAGCCGGTAGTGGATGTCAGCGCCAACATCCAATGGATTCGCGACCCGGCCGATGGCCGACGGCCATTGGTGGCCGCAAACCTCGCAATCTCAGTTAACCGTTGTACGTCCTTCTCCCTATGGTATTATGTATCGATACTAGCTGCAACGTGAATGGAGGCCGCTGGGTGTTAGCAACCGGCGACGGCAACCCCTCAACAAAGAGAGATTGGCGAAAGCTCCGCCACCTGATAAATGCCCGCATACCATCAGTGCCCTTTCGCTGAAGCATATTCGCAAGTGTCGTTAGCCGCCCAATAGCCATAAAAAGGATACGGTGGTCGGGAAAGGGTTGCCTCCGACTAAGAAGCAAAGGTCGTGATTCTCGAGCCCTGTCTATAATCTAGAGTGGATCAAGAGGCCCTAACCAATTCGGCCATTTTTTATCTCATTTCTTCATCTACTCCCAAGTATTTGAACTGCTGCGTGGAGTTTGATTCACGCCAGGGCTTCTTGGCAGATCGGTCAGTTGATGCCTTCTCGAATGCATCCAGCCGGAGGTCGGCGGCGACAACCTTCGGCGCAGAGGCCGTGACCGCTACCGGCTAAGTCGATCGAGGACAGTCCAAGTAGAGTCGTCGGATCCCCCAGCTGAACCTTTTGTTACAGGCGATGCGACTTCTGAGACTCATTCCTGGGTCACAAATGCGATTGAGATCTTTGCTATG
>NW_003204538.1:40372-89223 GCF_000006405.1 Perkinsus marinus ATCC 50983 | reverse complement strand
TACTATCATATGCCCCCAAGACCGAATCTTCTAGAAACAACGGGACATACTTATAGATCTCATCACTGGACCACCCATAGAACGCCGCAATAGTATGATACTTCTCGAACAATGCTTCTACCTTCGCAATCGTCACAATGGGCTCGGAGTTACCTTCAACGTAGGTGCCATGATTCAGTCCACGATACTTTACGTCCAAAGATAACGCCACCAACCACAACCAGGTAATCTTATTATACCACGATGGAAACAAGGAGCTGCTACCACTTGTAGTGGTGACGACTCAATAGATAGATACTTGAAGTATAAAGCTTATGACTACGTCAGCTAGGGACTTACCTAAATGAAGACGCCTGAACGTGAATTGTGTACAGAGAGACAGCATAACGGGACAACTACACATTATCGCCTACAAGGACGTAAACACGTAAGACAATGCAGCATTAGGTATGCCATAGATTAACGGATTAACGACAAGGTTATCCGCGTACCTACGAAAAGATCAGATGACCTTCCCGGCCAGAGGCTCTTTCCGACTGATGATGGTTTGGGAGAGATTTCGGCGTATGATAAATCTGTTACGAAGAGTGAATCCATTCTAGCGCCCTTAGAATTGCCGGTTTCGTCATGCAATTTTCAACGTAGACAAGGGAATATAACACTGTTAGATTCGCAGAACTAGGACAATCATTTTTTGCCGTTGAGAACTTCGATGCTACCAACCTCGAGCTTCCAGTATTAGCCACTTCGTCCTGATAAATATTTCTTAGTAGTACATCACATATCGTTTATTCCTCCTTTACCTCGTATGTCGAGACTTCCATAATGGCAGATGCAATAGCATGTGATGGTAATCTGGGCGTGAGATGAAGCCGAGCATGAGTTATTTATTCCAGATCAGCCAAGTCATCATGCTTAGGCCACTATAAACCTGCCCACATCACCTTTCATAGTAGGTGGCGTTAGGTACAACTGAGTTAGATGCAGGAGGATCGTATGTGATCAAAGTTTGATTTCAGAGAGGATGAAACGGCTGTTGATGATGATGATGATGATGATGGTGATGATGATGATGATGATGATGATGATGATGATGATGATGATGATGATGATGATGTTGTTGTTGTTGTTGTTGTTGTTGTTGTTGTCTCGTTTTGACCACCTCGACCACGAGGGGCAAAGCCCTAACTGGGCGACTCATATTCTATCTCGCATGCTTAATATGGTCCGCAATCTGTTACATTATGCTTTTCTTTACGTGATCTTAATAGTGTTGCTTATGCACCTCACATGTATAGCTTCTTCGATGAATTTCGTAATAACCGTACGTCTCCCGCCTCTCTACTTAGTTTTTCCTTGCCTCCTGTCTCTATGACGGACACTTTTGCCAGAGAAACGGAGGCCTTTCGTGCGATCTCCCCGGCCAACTGCCCAACGGTACTATGCGACGCCATCGTCGACAGGCTACTTCAACTTGGTGTAACTGTCGCTGACCTTCCGACCTTGGTCTCGAAGCCGGACATGCTGAAGAACACGGTTGTTGATGTCCTCTGCCCCATTGGTAAAGCGAAAACGCAGACGAGACGCAACTCTGCTTGGTTCGTGGACTGAGGATTGAATCCGCTTCACAAAATGCTGTTGAGGCCTTCTTCAACAAGCACGATGTTGCCGCACAAGGTCAAGTAGAGTACATGGAGCGGATCTCGAGACGTCACGGTGTTCCCCAGGTTTGGTAGTCGACCAGGCTAAGTGAAACTGCTGAGTGAGTTTTTTGCTACCTACCGAGAGGTAAAACTAGGCTCCGATCGTTCCACAGGAGACAAGAAGCCGGTAGTGGATGTCAGCGGCAACATCCAATGGACCCGCGACCCGGCCGATGGCCGACGGCCATTGGTGGCCGCAAACCTCGCAATCTCAGTTAACCGTTGTACGTCCTTCTTCCTATCGTATTATGTATCGATACTAGCTGCAACGTGAATGGAGGCCGCTGGGTGTTAGCAACACGGCAACCCCCCAACAAAGAGAGATTGGCGAGAGCTCCGCCACCTGGTGAATGCCCGCATACTCGCAATCGGTGCCGTTTCGCTGAAGCATCTTCGCAAGTGTCGTTAGCCGCCCAATAGCCATAAAAAGGATACGGTGGTCGGGAAAGGGTTGCCTCCGACTAAGAAGCAAAGGTCGTGATTCTCGAGCCCTGTCTATAATCTAGAGTGGATCAAGAGGAAATAACCAATTCGGCCATTTTTTATCTCATTTCTTCATCTACTCCCGAGTATTTAAACTGCTGCGTTGAGTTTGATTCACGCCAGAGCTTCTTGGCAGATCAGTCAGTTCATGCCTTCTCGAATACATCCAGCCGGAGGTCGGCGGCGCCAACCTTCGGCGCAGAGGCCGTGACCGATACCGGCTAAGTCGATCGAGGATAGTCCAAGTAGAGTCGTCGGATCCCCCAGCTGAACCTTTAGTTACAGGCGAAGCGACTTCTGAGACTCATCCCTGGGTCACAAATGCGAATGAGATCTTCGCTATGACTGTAGACGAATGCATACCCCCGGTTGATGGACTCGGATCTCAAGCGCATGGGAACACTACGGGTTACCCTAAATCAAGCGTTAGTGCAAGACTCATACAACGGAGATTCTCAGTCTTCCAGATGTTGCGAGTTGATGATGTAGAAAATTCCTACATCACCAACTACAACATTAAATTGCGTGATTCCTGATAAGCTGGCTGCTACTAGCAGCATCGCTGTCGAGCCATCACGACTAGTGGTGACGACCAGCACACCACAACGATCACCAGAAACCGAATCTGGGATGTTGTCCCCAGAGACCTCCGCTTACTTGAATGGTGTTTCCCTCCCCGCCTGACTTAGGGATCCTAGGTGAGAATGATGTCCTAACTGCGTCCTAAATCATGACTCGTGATCAGCGAAGTAATGTGAGCATCGGACACACGGTTTCTCTGGGATTGTTGGGTGAGTAATGGTTGACATTGCCTATGTGCCTGCGTGTTAGGCAATGTGACAGTTTTGTCTTGAATCAATGCACGGCGTGTTGTGATGTTCGGTGTTACCACCGCCTTCTGCTGCCTAATTTGCTAACACTCAGTCTCACCCAACACTCCCAAATAACTAATGCGATGCGGTGAAGCGTGCCTCATAACTCATTCATCACAGCACATCTGATTGATCTCGAACTCAAGAAGCATGAGTTCGAGACCAATGTATTGACCGAAGTAGCTCCGGTAATTTAACGAGGTGTATTATACTACTGCCCAAAACTCTGGCTTGTATTGGACACCAGTACTCGAGTGGCATACCTGCCCCAAGCTAATGATCCCCACAATTCGTCGAATCTGAGGTTACTTGGTCGTACAGACGAAGTTGATCTTCCTATCACGTGCTCCTGCGGAACTGACCATAGGGTATGTCTTGGGATGGTCCGCCCGATGGAATTTGTCATACTAAAGGCAAAATAATATTTTAAAATAGTGTAGACACATTAATGGTACGCAGACATCCCTTGGGGATGGCATAGCACCAATAATGAATGAAGCCTTGTTGAGCAGCACTACAAGTACTGTTATGATTGTGACACGAGTTCACTGATGTTTATCTTCGTTGTGTTGGACAGTTGTAATGAGGAAGAGACGCAAGGTATCAGACTATTGATGGATGAGACGGCGTCCTCATCTACTATTAGCTATCGACTCAACGCTATCGTGTTAATATCAATGGAGAAAGTAAGCGTCATCCAATGGGCACGAAGGGAGTTGTTAGCGGATATTACTATCATCTCGGACCTCAAGAGCCTGTTGTAGACGACCTGTACTTATATTTGACGCCCTACTCCTATTGACCCTCCTTTGACGATCCTGTTGACCCTACGACTATCATGACGTCCCGTCAACCGGTCAGTACGCCCGCTGTGACCGATGAGGTGGCTGTCACTACTGCAGCTCCTGTGACTGGCGAAGTGACCATCAGCACGGCAGCTGGGGAGGCTCCCGGTAGAGACAAGGATGACTCGGATGCTACCACCCAGGTCGCTACGGAGGCTGCGACTGTCGCGACTACGATCGGTGCTACTGTTGAGCCTACTACTACTACTACTACTACTACTACTACTATAACGTCCCCTTTCCCGGTCAGCACAGCTGCTGTGACCGATGAGGTCGTTGCTACTACTGTGGAGACGACCGATTTCGAGACTACCCTCAGTCCGATTGTGTAGCCGATTTAGGTTAATGAAGCCTTGTAATGCTTTGGTGAGCGCATTTAATACAATCCGGGCCACTGCATGATGTCTTGATAATGAGTGTATAAGTGTTCATCTGTCCAAGTTGTGTTGGAAACGTTGCGTCGTAACATCACAAAAAACATCGACGCTATACCCCAATACGAAACCTATTGACAGTGCATCAGAGATATCTGAGTGGTTCCGAGATTGATGAGCGAGGGCGGGCAAGCCGCACCACCATGATCCTCTTACCAACTAGCATGAGCTCATGTTGGTTCTCCAGTGTCTGAATTCCGATTGCTGACATGCTGAAAACTCTGTTGATAGCGAGCTCAAATGCAGAGGTTAGATATCCGAGAATCTCTGATGTATCCTTGACAGCTCAATGTGTTCTTATCAAGCTTCACATGTGTGACATCGACCAAAGTCAGAGCACCCATGTGACGTTGTCTTAGGTGGTAGAATCGAGCACGACCCCTAAGTAGTTCGCGAACTACACAGTCCCCTGAATAAGACTTTGGTAGTTCAATTAAGATGGTTCATAATTTGCGTGTGATATGGGTGGACCTGTTACATAGACAATCTTCTTCGCTCGTCTCGTGCCATCTTACCTTCGTTGTTTCAGGAAACATCGAATAGAGAGACGTTCGATTTGTACTACAGCATGATTGATATACCTTTATAAGTTATACGTATTTACCGAATTATACTTCCTTCAGCATACTCTGGTGGAGATCCTTTGCTCGATGTGGAGAAGACTGATCCGAATGGCCAGCGAGCGTGCAGAGCAACAGTAGCTCGTCTGGTTCTAAACTATGCATGGCAGAGGCTCGCCTTTGCAGCAAATGAGACGTCTCAGCCATTTATCCCTCTACTAAATGTAATGATGCGCGTTAAGAATAGGTCTCTCTATGATGTGTTACTCGTTAGTTGCTAGTCGACAATGTACTTAATTTCTATGAAGCCATGATGCAGAGACTGATCATCCGTGTGATTTTGGCCAAAACACATCATCGGTGACACAGATACCAAATCGAGTCAAACAGAGAGCATGTGAGCGATGTATTCTCATTTTTTTCTAGTCTGTCCCTATGTTATTCCCATAGTAGTGAGACACGCTCCATCGTGACGTGACGTAGTTTCACGCAGGAGCGCTATGCACATGCGTGCTGCGCGCTGAAGCTCATTGCTCATTAGTCGATTAACTTTCGTCTTCTTCGTCCCGACTTCCCTATGCCTCCTGCGCGTCGTGTTCCCGGGAAGTCCTCTAACTCGAACTCTAGGTCACAGGGCTCTAACAGCGCCAACAGCTCAGCTTTTGGTGGAGAACCCGGGCAAGGCAACGATGACGGTATCGCCAACACCTCCGCGGCCGCCCCTAGCGAGCAGGTTCCCCAAGAACCTCCCCTCGGTGCTGGTTTTGGAGCCCTTCAAGCTTTCCTCCAAGACCACGAGTTGGAGGAGGCCGATCTGTGGTTTCTTGAAGACAACGACCTTCCCGATCTCATACTTAGAGTTCAACTACGTCGGTACCGTACGACGAGGGTACCCCCGCCAATCGCGATGTTCGGTCAACCCGACGACACTGGCAATGCCCCAGAGAAGGTATGGCATACCCCGCCATCTGTGATGCAGCAGCACTCACTGCTGGGAACTCATTTCTCAAGCGGTACCCCGGCTCCCACTTTTGCTGGCCACGAAAATGGACCGCCGAACGCTCCCAACCTAGCAGTAGCGGCTGATCCCCGTTCGCACTCATCCGATGATGTTGTCCCCCACGGCTACCGTTCTTCGCTCGGTGATCATCTTAATGGATCTTCGTCCCCTTCTGCCACTGGCGTCGGTTCTTTGTATCGAGGTTTGAGCGCCCTATCGAAGGTGCCCTTACCCGATGGAGGAAAGTATCGTGGTCAACAAGATGCTCGTCCCATAGTTTGCCTACTTTCGGATATCTCCTCAACTGCTGCCGATTTCCACCTCAACGCTGCCGACACCTATCTGTACCTAACTCAGTGTCTCGACTCGTCTGTCTACAAGCAGCTTGGCAAGCATATCCGCCGCATCGGACTCTCGACGGGTGACTCGTTACAGAAACTCCAGGAAGCCGATCGTTTCCTACGAGCCCGATACAAGATGACCAACAACAACGGCAAGTTTGTTGCCCGTATCGATGCTTTGAAGATGGAGAAATTGGAAACTCCCACTAGCTTTGTTGACCGACTCCGTGCACTCCTCGACGAGGGACTTGACATCGGTATTCAACACACTCCTTACCAGGAGAAACAGTTGTTTATCAAAGGACTGTCACCTCATTACCGAGAACAAGCTTGTTCGGTATGGCCAAACATCAGCAATATCAACGAGCTGGCTGAACTTCTCACCGACTGGGATATTCAGAGGAAGAAGTATTCCCACTCTGTATTGGGAAACACTCTGAATACGACAGAACAAGCGATGGTGTCGTCTACTGCTGAATCTCTACCTGGGATTGCTCAGGCTGTCCACACCGATAACAACAAGATGGCCACTGTAGCGAGTAGCATACGAAAGGGTTCCTGCTATCGGTGCAATAAACCGGGTCATCGTGCAGGTGTATGTCGTTCTCAAAATGTCTACCAAATCAACAAAAGATGCAGCAAGTGTGGCGACTTCAGCCATTCGATTGCAGAATGTATGCGTACCCTTCTCACTCCGTGCCCAAGGTGTCGCAAACCTGGTCATATGGCTGGCGTATGTATCGAGTCTTTAGCCACTGGTCCGGCTCTTTCTGCAACGGCGACTACCAATGCAGAGTCAGCGGTTGAGAAACCAGCTTGTACGGAATCAGCTCTAATGGCGACGCAAGTTGATGCACCTTTTGCCTACCTGAATACCGCTGACAACTTCAACTCCGAATGTGGTACCGTTGGAGAGCCATTGGACGTTCCTATTTTTCCCCCGCTGCACCGTTACTGTCGGATTTTACCTTCTACAGATGATAATCACCGAGGTGTGCTCTGTCGTGCCCAAATCGATAACGGAGCTGGCGCGTGTTACATCGACTCTACTCTCCTTGACGATCTACGACACGTGGTGTACCGTACGTCGAACGTCCAACCAAAAATACCTATCGTACCGTCTTCGGAAACAACGAGGCCCAGCATCACGATACCGCAGTTCTGCTGAGATTCCGTCTCTGTCCCGAGAGCGGCTCCTCTGATGTTGACACGAGCTCTCAGATCATTGAGCTTCCTTTTCTGGTGGCACGGCCGTGTACCCCGCGGTTACTCTTCGGGAGACCGGCTCTACCGTTGCTCGAGAGTACGACTCCACGTAACCGATCCCTATTCGACGAGGTCCCCAACGGTGATGGTACCACCAGATTGAAGGCCAATATTCCTATGCTCGAGAATGCGTCCGTTATGCCCCGCAGCGAGAGTTCCCGTAATCGCAGTACCACTGACCGGTATATACTCGCCGATGTCTGCGATCGGATGGTAGCGGATGGGAAACTCGCAAGAATATCTCCTGAAGAGGAACACAAGGTCATGTGCATCAACGAGCCCGTTCTGGTGGATAAACAAGAAGGCATTCGTGTTCGCCAATATCCTATACCACAATCTGATGTTAACCGGTATCGTCTGACCATCGACCTCAGGAGCGTTAACGAGCTGCAACTTCGTAATGGAGTGTGGGTTGCACCTCGCACCGTCCACTCCAAAAATACCGCTGCTCCTCAACGGCCTTACCAATTCCAAGACACAGCTGCTACGCTACTCCGTGATTTCCCCCCGTCAAGCCGTGGGTGGTTTGCTAAGATCGACTTCTCGGATGCTTTCAGTAGCATAGCTATCGACTCGGTTCTCGGTGATAAGCTTTTTGGTATAAGAATCTCCGTCCCCGGCGAAAGCCATCCCCGCATCTATGCCGGGCGTTGCCTTATCCAAGGCTGGCGATGGAGCAGTTTGATATTTGCGAGAGCCGTACGTTGGGTCCTTAATAAGCTGACGATTCCTCCGGGGTGCCACATTTGTCATGTCCAAGACGATGTGATCATCGGATCCCACTCTAAGGAATTATGCCTTACCCTGCAAAGGCGCGTCATCGACCTCTTTAAACACTACGGTTTTATTGTTCGTGAGGATAAGTGTGGCGACGGACCGACTATCACCTTCTGCGGCTTGAAGGCGGATTCTCACACTATACTCCCGGCTCCGAAGCATCCGATCGACGAGAAAGCCATCGATCACTGCCTGAAAGAGCTAGACGACGTCAATCACATCAAGGACCTTCTGAGCCTACTCCGGCGTTGGGCAGGTATCTTCCAATATTGCAAACAATGGCTCCCTCCAGATGGTCAGCAAGCTCTCTCCCAGTTATATTCGATTATCAGTAAGGCCTCTCAAACGGATGCTAGTCTCGACCCACTCAGCAGCGATGCGAGGACCCCATTGAGGTCTCTAGGTCATCTCTACGTCCGAGGACTCCCAAGCCTCTATCTGTTTCGACCATGGGCAATCGCGACCCTTCTAGTCACGGATGCAAATGTCGATAATTGGGGCTGGTGTTGCTATACATGTCATACAAGTACCAATCGACTTTTCTCAAAGAGCGAATCTGTCGGAATTTCGGATCAGCTTCGATGATCTGACCAAGCTCTGCCGACAAGAAAACATTGTCTTGGAACGAGATGGCTACAAGATACTGTGCCTTCCAGCTGTTTTCGACGGTGGCTCCTTTCATAGCAACTCCTTCCCTGGCTCCTCATTGGCTATGACACGGTCGTCTACTTTCCGCGAAAGGGCGGCCCAAATCCTCTTCGCTAATCGTAACTCGGGTATCTTGGCCGGTCTGGTATATGGGGTCACGGACAACGTTAATACTACTCGTGAATGGCAATCGGCCATCACTGACTTCTGTGGAGCATGGCACTCTCTCTACTCCAATTACATCTCCAACGTTGAGAAAATCTTGTGGTTGCCAAGAACTTCTTCTACGGTGGCTCTTATAGATCACTTGGCTCGTGAATGTGGCAGTCAGGTCAGCAAGGACAGTGTCACGGAGACTAAGCATGTTGATTTGCGAATCGCCACCCCCGAAGACGTTGGGGATGACGACTCTACTAGCAGCGATACCGACTCTGAAGATCACCCTCAAGCCTGGTCCAACGACGTTAAGGCCTACTTAGACTTATCTACACTCCGTACAGTCTCGTCTACCGACCCCGAGGCTCTAAACCTATGCAAGAAGCCTGGGTATTTTTGGTCCAATGGCACGCCAGGTTTACTCCTCCGACGTATACGGCATGATCTAGGGGGGCGAGTGGTCCTGCAGGTTTTCATCCCGAAGGAGTTTCGAGAGGCTCTGGTGAAAGAAGTTCACCTCGAGAGTAGCCATGGTAAATCGCCGAATGTCGCTTCACGTCTATCAAGCTTCTGTTGGTTCCCCGCTATGAAGCGTTTCGCTGCACAAGTGATCCGCCGCTGTGATTCCTGCCAACTCGTCGACCCTGACGGTCAACAGTTACCACCGCCTGGTTCTCGTAAGGTCGATGCCAAGAGTTGGTTCGAAGTTGGTATAGATTTGATAGGACCCGTAAGGGCGTCCAGCGGATCCGACTCATCCTCTATAACAGCCAGTCTTCTCACGGCAACATGCGCCTACACAAGCTTCACGGCTGTATTCCCTCTGGCTGGGTCTTTCAAGGCTCAAAACATATGCGATGGTCTATCGGTCATCTTCAACCGCTTCGGCTATCCTGTAAGACTACGATGCGATCGAGCCCAAGCTCATCTCAGTAAGTATATGACGGAGTATTGCCGCTTACATGGACTACAAATAAAATATTCTGCTTCGAGGGCCCCTTGGACACTCGGTTGGGTCGAGACTCGCCATAGGGTTATAAACTCCACGCTAGCTAGAATGCTTGAAGGATCGGGCCGTTCATGGGACGACCCTGTCGTTATCGCCATGCTGGAGAACTGCATCAACTCGTACGGCTTGGATTACGAGGGCGCTGAGAACGTTAGCCCTTACGAGCTCATGTTCGGCTTCACACCGTGCTCTGCCCTACAGGCACGGCTCCGTATCGAGCAACTCGACTCTGACTTCGATGATATCGAGACCGATGATCCGACCGAGTTGACATCTATGGCCCGCAATAGAGCCCTCCGTCTAGACAGGCTTCAACAACGATTTATCTCGATATGGCAAGACCGTCGTGAGCGTGCCTTCGAGACTGCTTTGAACAAGAGCTCCAAGCACCGCAGTGATCGTCCCATCAGCATTGGCGACAGAGTCCTAGCTTTGGGCCGTCGCGAGCATAAATGGAGTCGTCGTTTCCGTGGTCCTTTTAAGGTGACTCGTATCATTGGTAAACGTATTGCTGTACTGGTACATGAAAGTACTAACGTTGTGGAGGAACACCATATTAAAAACTTGAAGCTCTTCCGAGAAGACGACGATATTCCGGACGAGGGTGTCCTCGATGTCGATGATGATAGTCGTATGGACGGATTGGTCTCCGATGACCCTGAGGACCTGATTCACGATAAGACCGTGCCCGACGATGATTCTCGAGTTGCTCAAGATGGGAGCAACAATTTTCCACCTCAGCCGAGGCCACAGAGAGCTGCTAAGGAACGTGCTTTGCAAGCTCTGCGAGCGCATGATTGGAATGGTGATGATGACGATACGTAATTTTTCGCTTATGGGTTTTGACCATCACTCGATCAGTGTACACGCTTTTATGGGGGGCGAGGCTGAGCGATGTATTCTCATTTTTTTCTAGTCTGTCCCTATGTTATTCCCATAGTAGTGAGACACGCTCCATCGTGACGTGACGTAGTTTCACGCAGGAGCGCTATGCACATGCGTGCTGCGCGCTGAAGCTCATTGCTCATTAGTCGATTAACTTTCGTCTTCTTCGTCCCGACTTCCCTATGCCTCCTGCGCGTCGTGTTCCCGGGAAGTCCTCTAACTCGAACTCTAGGTCACAGGGCTCTAACAGCGCCAACAGCTCACATGGACCCTGAAATTAATTTGATGATACTAGCGTCGCCAGTCAGATTCATGTATGTTGGTGAGTGCCGAATGCACTGACAATATGTAGCATAAGAACATAGTAGTGAATCGACAAACCGAGTTCATGAAGTGGGCTTGTCCGCTCGCACGTGCGTTACCGTCGTCGTACTGCGAGGATCAAACCCCATAAGTCCAAACTGATACATCCAAACCGACGCTTTGTTATTCTCGGTTGAAATTGTTGGAGGTGTGGTTTCTGGGCTGTCCATCACCAGGCTTGGTCTTGGCGATGGCATAACTGTCGCAACCTCCCCAGATATTCTCAGCGGCCTCATCAAAATCGATATTAGCCGATTCCGAATCGAAGTGGGTCTTGAAGATACACATTCTCGTTGCCAACCGCTTAAGATCATAGCTGTATTCAAGTAAAGTCTCTGAAGGCAGCAAGACTCTAGAATTTAAGACTTGAAGTCCTCAAATACATCCTTCGTCAATAGCCGTTGTATCAAGTGGTCTGCGATCTTATTCGAATCCTTCTTATCTTCAGGCGTCATACTATCATATGCCCCCAAGACCGAATCTTCTAGAAACAACGGGACATATATATAGATCTCATCACTGGACCACCCATAGAACGCCGCAATAGTATGGTACTTCTCGAACAATGCTTCTACCTTCGCAATCGTCACAATGGGCTCGGAGTTACCTTTAACGTAGGTGCCATGATTCAGTCCACGATACTTTACGTCCAAAGATAACGCCACCAACCACAACCAGGTAATCTTATTATACCACGATCGAAACAAGGAGCTGCTACCACTTGTAGTGGTGACGACTCAATAGATAGATACTTGAAGTATAAAGCTTATGACTACGTCAGCTAGGGACTTACCTAAATGAAGACGCCTGAACGTGAATTGTGTACAGAGAGACAGCATAACCGGACAACTACACATTATCGCCTACAAGGACGTAAACACGTAAGATAATGCAGCATTAGGTATGCCATAGATTAACGGATTAACGACAAGGTTATCCGCGTACCTACGAAAAGATCAGATGACCTTCCCGGCCAGAGGCTCTTTCCGACTGATGATGGTTTGGGAGAGATTTCGGCGTATGATAAATCTGTTACGAAGAGTGAATCCATTCTAGCGCCCTTAGAATTGCCGGTTTCGTCATGCAATTTTCAACGTAGACAAGGGAATATAACACTGTTAGATTCGCAGAACTAGGACAATCATTTTTTGCCGTTGAGAACTTCGATGCTACCAACCTCGAGCTTCCAGTATTAGCCACTTCGTCCTGATAAATATTTCTTAGTAGTACATCACATATCGTTTATTCCTCCTTTAACTCGTATGTCGAGACTTCCATAATGGCAGATGCAATAGCATGTGATGGTAATCTGGGCGTGAGATGAAGCCGAGCATGAGTTATTTATTCCAGATCAGCCAAGTCATCATGCTTAGGCCACTATAAACCTGCCCACATCACCTTTCATAGTAGGTGGCGTTAGGTACAACTGAGTTAGATGAAGGAGGATCGTATGTGATCAAAGTTTGATTTCAGAGAGGATGAAACGGCTGTTGATGATGATGATGATGATGATGATGATGATGTGTTGTGTGTTGTTGTGTTGTTGTTGTTGTCTCGTTTTGACCACCTCGACCACGAGGGACAAAGCCCTAACTGGGCGACTCATATTCTATCTCGCATGCTTAATATGGTCCGCAATCTGTTACATTATGCTTTTCTTTACGTGATCTTAATAGTGTTGCTTATGCACCTCACATGTGTAGCTTCTTCGATGAATTTCGTAATAACCGTACGTCTCCCGCCTCTCTACTTAGTTTTTCCTTGCCTCCTGTCTTTATGACGGACACTTTTGCCAGAGAAACGGAGGCCTTTCGTGCGATCTCCCCGGCCAACTGCCCAACGGTACTATGCGACGCCATCGTCGACAGGCTACTTCAACTTGGTGTAACTGTCGCTGACCTTCCGACCTTGGTCTCGAAGCCGGACATGCTGAAGAACACGGTTGTTGATGTCCTCTGCCCCATTGGTAAAGCGAAAACGCAGACGAGACGCAACTCTGCTTGGTTCGTGGTCTGAGGATTGAATCCGCTTCACAAAATGCTGTTGAGGCCTTCTTCAACAAGCACGATGTTGCCGCACAAGGTCAAGTAGAGAACATGGAGCGGATCTCGAGACGTCATGGTCGTGGTTCCCCAGGTTTGGTAGTCGACCAGGCTAAGTGAAACTGCTGAGTGAGTTTTTTGCTACCTACCGAGAGGTAAAACTAGGCTCCGATCGTTCCACAGGAGACAAGAAGCCGGTAGTGGATGTCAGCGGCAACATCCAATGGATTCGCGACCCGGCCGATGGCCGACGGCCATTGGTGGCCGCAAACCTCGCAATCTCAGTTAACCGTTGTACGTCCTTCTCCCTATCGTATTATGTATCGATACTAGCTGCAACGTGAATGGAGGCCGCTGGGTGTTAGCAACTGCGACGGCAACCCCCCAACAAAGAGAGATTGGCGAGAGCTCCGCCACCTGGTGAGTGCCCTGGTGAATTATAGACTCGCAATCGGTGCCGTTTCGCTGAAGCATCTTCGCAAGTGTCGTTAGCCCAATAGCCATAAAAAGGACACGGTGGTCAGGAAAGGGTTGCCTCCGACTAAGAAGCAAAGGTCGTGATTCTCGAGCCCTGTCTATAATCGGCGGGTGGGGCGGGCAAGCCGCACCACCGTGATCCTCTTACCAACTAGCATGAGCCCATGTTGGTTCTCCAGTGTCTGAATTCCGATTGCTGATATGCTGAAGACTCTGTTGATAGCGAGTTCAAATGCAGAGGTTAGATATACTAGAATCTCTGATGTATCCTTGACAGCTCAATGTGTTCTTATCAAGCTTCACATGTGTGACATCGACCAAAGTCAGGGTAGGTGCAATCGGAGGGCAAGCTTGTTACTCGCGTAGCTGGATTATAGGGATAAATCCAACTGTGGTCCTGTGTAGATGGCCAGCCGCCCAGCCAATAAGGTTTATTCAGCTGAGCAATTATTCTGAGATTATGGCTTGACAGAAAATCGATTGGACAATGAGGAAGTTCTAGTCTGACCCAATGAGGAGTCATGAACTGTGGGCTACAGCCACGCAGAGTTAGAAGACGTTCACGAAGCCTGATCGCTGCAGGTTACACTGCCCGTTGTAATCTAGAATATATTCCCCTAAGCGCTGATAGTGAGCGGCGACGAGCGATTGCCCTGCATGATCATCACATTTGCCTTGGCAATCAGAACGAGCCGCTAACCCGAACCAAGAGTTGGATAATCGGTCGAAATGATGCTTACGAGAAGTCGGCCGAATTCTCCGAAGAAGAGTGGCTGAGAACGCTGTATATGATGCAGTATCTGTGAAAACGGTTGTGAAACGATTGGGCAAGATAGACATCGCGCGCGCTACTGTTCAGCTACAGCGAACGATCAACATTGAACTCACTAGGGCTTAAACGGTTTGCCTAAATAGCACCAGGCTATGGCGTTGGCATAGGCCCTCGCAGGCCCAGTCTGGTTCCGCACTTCCGGCAGTTTTTCTCACATTCGTGCACGATGACTATCCGTTCCTTCTCCTCCATTATCGTCTGCCTCAGTGTTCTCCAGGACATCACATACGTGATGAGCAACACCACCGAGTGCGATGCCGAGTGTGCCGCCACCTATCCCGGGTCGTATTGTAAATACTGGCAGACACCTAGCAGGTGCTTTGGCTCCAACGTCCCTTGTTACTGCGGGTCGGGTGAGATAAGTGAAGTTCCCCGTAATTGTGATGCTGGTTGTGCCTCGGATACTCCTGGCTCCTACTGCAAGTACTGGGCTACACCAAGCACCTGCCATTCATCCAATGCGCCATGCACTTACGAGGCTGCTGCAGTTACCACTACTCCAAGTGAAGCCACCGATGAAGTCACTGAGACCACCACAATCCAGGACGGCACAACAGCCGCTCCCGAAGAAACCAATACGGCCACTCCTGCTGCTGTTGACACTACCGGAATGGTAACTACAGCCGATGCGGCTGATGTTACTACCGACGCTCCTGTCGAGCCTACCACTGTTGCACAAACGACGAGCACAGCAGCTCCCTCGGAAGTAACCACATCTTCGGATGTTACTGGAGAGGCCTCATCCACCACATTTGCTGCTACTACAACAGACGACATCGCCACTAATCTCGCGACTACAGCTGACTTCCCAGTCACTACTATCAGTGCCACCACCAACGTTGATGTCACCACCGAAGCCTCAGCGACAACGACTGAGGTGGCCGACTCTCAGGCTACTCCCAGCCCGAGTGTGTGGAGACATTTTGGAATGAAGTTTTGAAGTGTTTAATGGACCGCATTTTGACTAACCCGCGGTATCGCATGCGATCTTGATAACGAGTGAATGAGTATTGATCGAAAGAGTTGCGTCAATAGAGTCGTTCGGCTTTCACATCGCATCGCGAACTCGAGGTTACCACGATAGGCACAAGGGCCGGACTCAGGGAACTCGTGGAGGATATCATGGTACTCATCATCTTCTTCGCGGAGCTGGAGTCAAACATCTTGGTATCGATGACTACACTGGATAGTAAACTGCCTAAGGCCATCCCTAGTGGTGTTGAAGGTCATCGTGAGAGAATCGGGACCATCACGCTTGTAGATGAAGCTCCCCCGCATCATCCGGGAATGCTACGGACCGTAGCCTACGGTTGGAAGGTTAGGATGCGAGAGCTCATGGTTGTTGAGGAAAAAGCACAACGGGCTCATAACTCATTCGTCATGGGAGAAACCAAGCCAGCTCATTTGGGAGAGGCTACAAGCTAGCAGTCAGAAATACGATTCACTCAAAGAATTTCTCTAGGATCCTTGGTGGAGACTCCCCACGGAGTGATATAATTCTCTGCTTCGCTCAATGTCGAAGTCGATCGTGTCTCGAGGGCTCCCAATTAACGGAGGCAAATCCTTTAGAAGGTCACAAGGAAGTCTGATATCATGCTATACCCTCTGAAGGCTTGACTCAGCATCAGCGAGCTCGACTTCCTCAGAGGGGCAGCTATGCCATGCCAATGTTTACCTCAGTTCAGTCGATTTTCAAGAAGCATGAGTTCGAGACCAATGTCCTGACCGAAGTAGCTCCGGTAATTCAACGAGTTGTATTATATTACTGCCCAAAACTCTGGCTTGTATTGGACACCAGTACTCGAATGGGATACCTGCCCCAAGCTAATGATCCCCACAATTCGTCGAATCTGAGGTTACTTGGTCGTACAGACGAAGTTAATCTTCCAATCACGTGATCCTGCCGAACTGACTATAGGGTATGTCTTGGGATGGCCCGCCCGATGGAATTTGTCATACTAAAAGCAGAATAGTATTTTAAAATGGTGTAGACACCTTAATGGTACGGAGGCATCCCTTGGGGATGGCATAGCACCAATAATGAAAGAAGCCTTGTTGAGCAGCACTACGAGTACTGTTATGATTTCGACACGAATTCACTGATGTTTATCTTCGTTGTGTTGGACAGTTGTAATGAGGAAGAGACGCAAGGCATCAGACTATTGATGAATGAGACGACGTCCTCATCTACTTTTAGCTATCGATTCAACAATATCGTGTCAATATCAATGGAGAAAGTGAGCGTCATCCAATGGGCACGAAGGGAGTTGTTAGCGGATGTTACTATCATCTCGGACCTCAAGAGCCTGTTGTAGACGACCTGTACTTTTGTGTCGCTATGTATAGCCTTCGACCCACTGCGAAGCTATGATCGTTTAATATCATGAACCGACCCCTCTCTCAATGCAAATCCACCGCCAGCCTCCTCAAATTTAAAATCAATTAACATCCATGATACAAGAATCGCTCTGATTTAGAAGCATTGTGTTTGGGAAGGGCAATATGATAGCCTCCGATAGTGTCACCTGATGATCTAGTGGATCGTGAACATGCAAATCGTTCAGATATGTAGATGGGTGCTCAGGAGTGCATTTTTGGTAGATGATTCGTTATGTGGATGTTGATTGTATAAACAGCTCCGACATAAACCAGTTGGCTGATGTGGTTGATGGCTGAGGCGTGATGGCTGAGAAACTCGAACGGGCACTCTACTGATGTTGATGAGCAAACCGTCGGTACTCATGGGAATGCTTAGACCTGAGAGCTTGATTCTCGCAGATGGGAAACTTGATTCTGATGGTAAAGCGAGCTTGAAAACCGGTGGGTGGCAAAGACAGTATCAAAGGGGATCTCATGGGTCCCCCGAGAAATACAGTAATGCATCTCGTAAATCCAGGATCAGCAACGATAGGGAAGTTTTGGTCAGGAGAGGATGTAGATGATGAGACTAAGTCAGAACCAAGTCAGGAATGAGTCACCATTATGGTATAGTAGAGGGCGAACTATCTCTCGGCCAAAAGAAATCTTTGGTGCTTTCTATCACAAGGCCGAGTATATTCTTTTTTCGTGACAGAGCTTCATTTTCGAGATATTCGAGTGGAGCTCAAGATTAGAAGCTTCGCTAGAAATAGTAGTTGATAACTAACCGTTTAGGAATCAAGGAGATCGTTGAACCACTATCCAGGATCATAGACAGAGCCATGTTATCACACCATGTAGAAATTTGACTCTGCGAATTCCGGAGCACGTCTGATCCAATAAGATCATGCTCCTTCACTCGTTTCCCATCACGGGATCCTCATTGTCCTCGTCATAAGCCAACTTGTCATCTTCCACCATATAAGACCGATCAATATCAACCCGACCTTTATCACGTCCTTTTTGTTGCGGGCCAGCAGTACAATCCCTGGCCAAATGACCAAGGTGACCACAAACGTAGCACCGGTTATACCATTACGGGTCTTGTTGTGATCGGATACCAGCAGCCGAACTATTTACCATAACCGTAGTGTTCTTCAAGAGTGGCAGAAGAACACATTCTTCTAACGTAGGCAACTGCAGTACCCTCCGTTTACTGGCAATCTCCTGAGGTATACCCCTCAAAAACTGACCTTTAGCCACACCATCAATCACAGTATCTGATACCGAAGTACCTTCAACTGTCAACATTCTCGTTGCCAACCGCTTAAGATCATAGCTGTATTCAAGTAAAGTCTCTGAAGGAAGCAAGACTAGAATTGAAGACAGGAAGTCCTCGAATACATCCTTCGTCAATAGCCGTTGTATCAAGTGGTCTTTGATCTTATTCGAATCCTTCTTATCTTCAGGCGTCATACTATCATATACCCCCAAGACCGAATCTTCTAGAAACAATGGAACATACTTATAGATCTCATCACTGGACCACCCATAGAACGCCGCAGTAGTATGATACTTCTCGAACCATGCTTCCATCTTCGCAATCGTCAGTCCCTTACTAGACAATGGGCTCGGAGTTACCTTCAACGTAGGTGCCATGATTCAGTCCACGATACTTTACGTCCAAAGATAACGCCACCAACCACAACCAGGTAATCTTATTATACCACAATCGGAACAAGGAGCTGCTAACACTTGTAGTGGTGACAACTCAACAGATAGATACCTGAAGTATAATGCTTATGACTACGTCCACAAGGGACTTACCTAAATGAAGACTTACCTCAGCGTAAATTGTGTACAGAGGGATAGCATAACGGGACAACTTGCACATTATCGCCTACAAGGACGTAAACACGTAAGATAATGCAGTATTAGGCATGCCATAGATTAACGGATTAACAAGGTTATCCGCGTACCTACAAATAGATCAGATTTCGGCCAGAGACTCTTTCCGACTGATGATGGTTTTGGACAGATTTCGGCGTATGATAAATCTGATCTGCAATTTTCAACGTAGACAAGGAAACATAACACTGTTAGATTCGCACAACTAGGACAATCATTTTTTGCCGTTGAGAACTTCGATGCCACCAACCTCGAGCTTTCAGTATTAGCCACTTCGTCCTGATAAATATTTCTTAGTAGTACATCACATATCGTTTATTCCTCCTTTACCTCGTATGTCGGGACTTCCACAATGGCAGATGCGATAGCATGTGATGGTAATCTAGGCATGAGATAAAGCTGAGCATGAGTTATTTATTCCAGATCAGCCAAGTCATCATGCTTAGGCCACTATAACCCTGTCCACACCACCTTTCATAATAGGTGGTGTTGGATACAACTGAGTTAGATGGAGGAGGATCGTATGTGATCAAAGTTTGATTTCAGAGAGGATGAAACGGCTGTTGATGATGATGATGATGATGATGATGATGATGATGATGATGATGTTGTTGTTGTTGTTGTTGTTGTTGTTGTTGTTGTTGTTGTATGGTCCGCCATCTGTTACATTATGCTTTTCTTTACGCGATCTTAATTGTGTTGCTTATGCGTCTCGCATTCATAGCTCCTTCGATAAATTTCGTAATAACCGTACGTCTCCCGCCTCTCTACCTAGTTTTTCCTTGCCTCCTGTCTCTATGACGGACACTTTTGCCAGAGAAACGGAGGCCATTCGTGCGATCTCCCCGACCAGCTGCCCAACGGTACTATGCGACGCCATCGTCGACAGGCTACTTCAACTTGGTGTAACTGTCGCTGACCTTCCGACCTTGGTCTCGAAGCCGGACATGCTGAAGAACACGGTTGTTGATGTCCTCTGCCCCATTGGTAAAGAGAAAACGCAGACGAGACGCAACTCTGTTTGTTTCGTGGTCTGAGGATTGAATCCGTTTCACATGGTGCTGCTGAGGCCTTCTTGAACACGCACGATGTTGCCGCACAAGGTCAAGTAGAGTACATGGAGCGGATCTAGAGACGTCATGGTCGTGGTTCCCCAGGTTTGGTAGTCGACCAGGCTAAGTGAAACTGCTGAGTGAGTTTCTTGCTACCTACCGAGAGGTAAAACTAGGCTCCGATCGTTCCACAGGAGACAAGAAGCCGGTAGTGGATGTCAGCGGCAACATCCAATGGATTCGCGACTCAGCCGATGGCCGATGGCGATTGGTGGCCGCAAGCCTCGCAATCTCAGTTAACTGTTGTACGGCCTTCTCCCTATCGTACTTTGTATCGATACTAGCTGCAACGTGAATGGAGGCCGCTGGGAGTTAGCAACCGGCGACGGCAACCCCCAACAAAGAGAGATTGGCGATTTTTTATCTCATTCCTTCATCTACTCCCGAGTATTTGAGCTGCTGCGTTGAGTTTGATTCATGCCAGGGCTTCTTGACAGATCAGTCAGTTCATGCCTTCTCGAATGCATCCAGCCGGAGATCGGCGGCGGCAACCTTCGGCGCAGAGGCCGTGACCGCTACCGGCTAAGTCGATCGAGGACAGTCCAAGTAGAGTCGTCGGATCCCCCAGCTGAACCTTTTGTTACAGGCGATGCGACTTCTGAGACTCATTCCTGGGTCACAAATGCGATTGAGATCTTTGCTATGACTGTAGACGAATGCATACCCCCGGTTGATGGAGCCGGATCTCAAGCGCATGGGAACACTACGGGTTACCCGAAATCAAGCGTCAGTGCAAGACTCATACAACGGAGATTCTCAGTCTTCCAGATGTTGCGAGTTGATGATGTAGAAAATTCCTACATCACCAACTACAACATTAAATTGCGTGATTCCTGATAAGCTGGCTGCTACTAGCAGCATCGCTGTCGAGCCATTACGACTAATGGTGACGACCACCACACCGCAACGATCACCAGAAACTGAATCTGGGATGTTGTTCCCAGAGACCTCCGCTTGCTTGAATGGTGTTTCCCTCCCCGCGTGACTTAGGGATCCTAGGTGAAAATGATGTCCTAACTGTGTCCTAAATCATGACTCGTGATCACGGAAGTAATGTGAGCATCGGACGCACGGTTTCTCTGGGATTGTTGGATGAGTAATGGGTGACATTGCCTATGTGCCTGCGTGTTAGGCAATGTGACAGTTTTGTCTTAAACCAATGCACGGCGTGTTGTGATGTTCGGTGTTACCACCGCCTTCTGCTGCCTAGTTTGCTAACACTCAGTCTCACCCAACACTCCCAAATAACTAATGCGATGCGGTGAAGCGTGCCTCGAAACTCTTAAAATAGAAGACAACCACAATCAGGCGGCACAGCCTGTCCAATAACAGGCTCATCAGCTCGCCATAGACCTCGGATGCTCGTCCCGGACGAGTCGTCCTTCTTGGCTGCGATCATAACCACAACTGACCACATCATTTATCATCTGGAACAACTGAGCAGCCATAGATCACTTCTGATTTCGTCGTATCCTGAGGATACTATCCTCCGCATTTAGTTGCTCAGAGGAGTCGTTGACATTCACAGGGACGATCTCCGCCTAGCCAATCATACCACCTCTAGACATATCCGGCCAACAAAGAGCATCTTCATCACCAGGCAACCACACAGATTTATCAACATACTGTAGGCTTCGAAGAGCTCCCCGATCGACACACCAGCATACGGTTCCCAAGCATAACCAAAGTCATCATGAATATAAGTTTCACAGAGATTAGCATCGGCTTCCAAACTGATAGTATGGTTGCCACGCAGAGCAACAAGGTTCTCGGACACACATTGCACTTGAGCTCCTCGATATCTTGGAGTAGAGCTTCTCAGTTGCTCTCTTTTCCTACATACTCCGCCACAGGGCCGAACCGGAAGAAGTCTGTAGGTCTTTCCCGCAGGATGCATAAGAAGGAAACTATCACAAGGACTTATATCATAAAGTCGTTCCTCGAATTAGAGCTGGGCAACCATTGTCAGAGTCCAAGGTCATCACTCCTAAAATAGCGCCATACCACGATGCTACATTGAAATCTGTGACAATCAACCTAGTTATACAATGAACTAAATACAAAGGTGTGAAGCCACTCATGAAACACGGATCCAACGCATGTGACACAAGTGTCTGTTGCTTGACATACGGTATATCAAGCAACAGACACTTCGTCCCACTACTCATCACCCACAGCATCATTATTCCGCAGAGACCTCACGAGACCACTGAGACAGCGGAGAGCATCTTGATCACCTAGCTAATGGCTGAACCACTGGAACACACCAGTCCACTTTCTTAGGAACTTGAGGTTAGCAGGTGAGGACTTACACTTCTTGGTGATGATCTTTCACTCCGCTTCGAAACCAGCACAAGGTCGGTCTTGTTGCTGTGGACAGGAAATAAGTAAAGGCAACCCACTCACGCCCAGAAATCTGACGGCCAGAAAAAAAACCAAATGATCGGTAGCCCGCTGAACTTCAGAATTTGGGCATTCAAGACCAAGACTTCGTACTACTCGTATAACGAAACTTCGTTAACAGTTGATTCAGTAGGTCTGGCTACTATACGATCATCTCATAAGTTACGAGGACTACAGTCAATATTCAGCCCTCCGAGATTCAACGAGAGCCAATTAAGATCCCTGGTATGTTTAAATCATTCCGTGATTTATACAAACGCATCAAAATATGCCTACGGAACTGCTATAGTTGCTGGCTTAACTTATATAGGAGATTCAACGGAATTGCGCCGTTTAGGTGATAATCGGCATATTAAGTTGGCAGAATTAGATGCTCTCATATATGGTGTCTGCAAGTTAGTCAGCAGATACCTTGCCGCTCTTCAGCTGCAGCGTCAACTCAAATTGACCGTTGAATGTAATAACTTCACTGTCGTACCCTGGTTATATGGCCAAGATGCCAGACACTAGCGCCAAATCTATGGGTTGAATAGCGCTATTGTGGAAGGACGTACCCGTACTCTTCACGATACTTGCAAAACATGAAACATTATACTTAATGTTCAACATACTGCAAGTGAGCATAATCTTGCAGATCCATTAAGTAGGGTTCAAGCTTATACCGTCCCTCCACGATCCCAGCCACTCACAGAGAGCGATCTTATTGCAGCCATTATTCCATCCCTACCGCTGAATACTCGAGATATTTTTGGCCGCTTGATATTCGCAGAGGATACACGCATACAATCTATATTCGACTGTATTTATAAACATGAAAGAGCGAACGCTCTCCAGTGATGCTAAAAACCGGACAGTATGGGAGCGTCGGATTCGACTGGCCTGTGATGTACCGCCTCTCCGCGGCCGGAGGAAGTCGTTGTAAAAAAAAAAGAAAAAAAAAGAAAAAAAATGAAAAAAAAAAGAAAAAGAAAAGAAGAAGAAAAAAAAAGAGAGAAAAACATTGTACTATTAGCTACTATTGTATTATCGAATAATGAAGACATTTTTACTCTGGTCCGACAATAACACTGATTGTCGTGTACTGTGTATAGTTTGCAGACTAAGGCCTACTGGCCGTCACATTCCTTACCAAGGCCTGGTCAGCCTCTTTATACTTCCATTGTTGACCTTATAAACTCTGTCGAATCCTCCGAGGCTTTGCAGAGTCGCCTGGCCGAATAGCGGCCGTGAGCGAGAGAGAGAGAGAGAGAGAGAGAGAGATTGTCTCACTAATCGACAATTGGACATCATACCTTGTCACTAAAGCGGTTTGTTATCTCTCTTATACTCAAAACGGTCTTGATGTTTTTCGCTCTGTGTTTGAGTTTTTAATACAGTAGCGGAGAAGGTTCGCAGTGATGCCGGTATGCACTTCAACTCTACAGAGTTTAACGCTGAGTTGAAGCGCATTAGCTGCGTTGTTACTGCTTCACCAGCATGCAGCTCATGGGTGAACGGGAAAATTGAATGTACTCATCGAATATTAGACGAACGTATTAGATGCAGTATTCCTATGCATCTTACATTCCAACAATTCAAAAATTTCATCCATTGGGCCACTTAATGTTAAAACACAGTACCTTCGGGATGTACAGTCCACATGAAGTAATCTTCACTTACCAGCCATGGATCTTCCCCCAGTTACCAAATATTTATTGACCGGCTCCCGCTACATACAGCTTCTTCGAATTCAACATCTCCGTCAATTTACAAACTTGCTCAAGACCAATGAAGTCTGGCTCATCCGCAAGTTCTCGCATGTGTATGCGTGCATCTCATTAGCTATACGGCGGTTCCCCTTGCCTCTCTCTTTCCCTCTCCTCTCCTTACGTCCAGTTCAGAGACACGTCACGCCGTAGGAAAACCACATTCGCGAAGATTATGAAGTTTGGGTGCCGCAAACTATTGTCTTCGTCTCGTCGAGATGGATCGCTCATCTCAATATCCACTCTCTGGAGCCTCGTTCGTAGAGCGACGCAGGACGGCTTCTCTCCTCTGCGTCCTATCATATTGCGCCAGCTTGCGTGTCGGGTCTGAACTGCTCTGTCTCTTTATTGAACTACTGGACTGTGATGTGGGCCAGCGGAGGGTGCTTCACAATACAAGAGAAAACCTTTGCCATCCACGACATTGGAAAGCAAGTCAAAATAGTGCACAATCTCGATTCGCCTAGTGTCCACGAGATTGCAATGTCAATTAAAGAGACCCATCGAGCACCTCTTCCGGTCCAACGAAAATCTCGGAATGATGAGCAACGTCTTCAAGACGCTACTCTGTTGGTTCACTACCGTCATTCTGGTAGGAAGCTGCAAGGCCAACTCGGATAGTGAATGCGACAGAGTGAAAATGGGACCACTACTCTTGCATTTGCTGAGCTGTATTCAGGGCCTGAATCTCAGGCCATCACAAGAAAGTTTTTCGATCTCGCGATCGAGCCTCGGGTCTTCATGATGTAGCCGAGTGATATAATCTCATTTGTCGATTTACTCTGGCAGGGACAATCCATGCCTAGAATCATATTGAAGGTCAGCAAATATTCTGACGATATCAGCATCCGAGCTAGCGAAGGAGCTGTCGGAGTCCGCCGCAAATCCCACAGTAGCTACAGGGGCAACCTCTCGAGCGTGAACAAAGTTTGTTCAACAAACGCCGTAGTCACTGACCACTGGTCAGGGACAACATCAAAAAAACTAAAGGCGCCACGAGCCGTCCAATTAGAAGCTCCGTAGCGGCACAGAGCTCACATCCTCGTCCTAGCCCAAAGATCAGAAGTGACGACTAGGATTACGTTCTAATTCGGATCTACGGGGTTCTAGTCCCGATCGGCGACAGGTCATGATTCCTTGCTTCGCTGATTCGTTCATTTGGTTCTTTTCTCTCTCCTCTCTGCTACGTTGGTGATTTCAAGCAGTGCATCCGAAGTCTCTCCGTGAATGTGGCTCAGAGAGCGAGGACCACGGAGGCAGCAAGCGGCTCCCAAGTTGCATCCCGGAGTACGACCCGAAGATCATCGACTGAAGTTCTTCTTACGAGAAATTCCTCCTGTACCTCGACAAACAGCCGCTCTTATTGAGTCATCAAACTGAACTCTCCGCGTGAGAGAAGACTTCTCCCCATAATTCTAGGTCAGCGAGAGTACGCTGTGAATTCTCCAACATTCTCCGACTCTTGCTTTGAAGGATGTGGTATGACTAATTGAAACAGACTCGCACAACTCATGTACTCGCTCTCCATCTCCGTGCCTTTTTCCGATTTTATTTTATCCTCTTCATCTCCGTGCCTATGGGGGAAAAGCGATGTCGCAAGACGAAAGCCGACTATCGCCGCCACTAGAGAGCTTGCAAGTTGGAGGGGTGTCCCGTCAAGTTGGCAAAACTTCGCGAGCTGCGCTGGATAGAAAACACTCCGGAGGGAGAGATGACAGCTAACAACTCTATGAGAGGAGCGTTAAACTCGACGCAAAGTTATTAGATAACTTTCCCGGGATAAATAGCGGCCAACTCGATGGATCATCTTCAAGCTGCACCCAACCGCAACTTGCGGTTGGGTCCGCAAGCACTCCTTCGGAACGGGCCTAACCTTACCGTATCTCTCGAAACAGCCATCGGAATTCTCTCTCTAAGTCCTCATAAGATCATCCACCGCTGGAGACTCGCCATGGAAGCGGTCGGCAGCATTGAGAGTAGCAACCACCCATTTACAAGCCTCTATCCATCCCGACGTTGCGAAGACCTCCGGCAACCTGAACTTAGACCTTTTGAGAGAGCTCATACAGTTGAGTAAACCCCCTCACAAAATGATAGAACATACAGTATTTTTTCGATTTTTCGGTTATTACTGCGACTCAGGTTGTGAGATTTCGAGAAAATATATCAGAGTCGTTTCATTATTCGCTCGCTTTAGTAAAATTTCTGAAACAGTCAATTTTTCCGCGACTTCAAAAAAATAGAACCCACCAAGGTCATCTTAAATTGGCACTGTAATTCAACATTCCTGTCACTGAGGAGACACGATTCACACAAAAAGAAACTAACAATACCTTGACACTTAATCGCAAGACGCACATCGATTCGGAATCGGCTATTATCGATTTTGATGAGGCCGCTGAGAAGATCTGGGGAGGTTGCGAGAGTTATGCCATCGCCAAGACCAAGCCTGGTGATGGACAGCCCAGAAACCACACCTCCAACAATTTCAACCGAGAATAACAAAGCGTCGGTTTGGATGTATCAGTTTGGACTTATGGGGTTTGATCCTCGCAGTACGCTGACGGTAACGCACGTGCGAGCGGACAAGCCCACTTCATGAACTCGGTTTGTCGATTCACTACTATGTTCTTATGCTACATATTGTCAGTGCATTCGGCACCCACCAACATACATGAATCTGACTGGCGACGCTAGTACCATCAAGGTCCATGCTCTCTGTTTGACTCGATTTGGTATCTGTGTCACAGATGATGTGTTTTGGCCAAAATCACACGGATAATCAGTCTCTGCATCATGGCTTCATAGAAGTTAAATACATTGTCGACTAGCAACTAGCGAGTAACACATCGTAGAGAGACCTGTTCTTAACGCTCCTCATTGCATTTAATACAGAAATAAATGAACGTCTTATTTGCTGCAAAGGCGAGCCTCTGCCATGCATAGTTTAGAACCAGACGAGCTACTGTTTGCTCTGCACGCTCGCTGGCCATGGGGATCAGTCTTCTTCACATCGTGCAAAGGATATCCACCAGAGTATGCTGAAGGAAGTACAATTCGGTAAATATGTATAACTTATAAAGGTATATCAATCATGCTGTAGTACAAATCGAACGTCTCTCTATTCGATGTTCCCTGAAACAACGAAGATAAGATGGCACGAGACGAGCGTTAATGTGGCAAAGAAGATTATCTATGTAACAGGTCCACCCATATCACACGCGAATCGTGTGTTTTTTTCGTCTATAGGTCCAATCAGGGACCCACTCTTTTTAAATGTGTACAGCCGGTCATAGATCTTTATTCAATCCGTCATGGGTCGCCTGAGCTTTTCCGCGCTACGTGACTCCCTGTTGCGATGCCCCAGCGATGTTGAACCATCTTACTTGAACTGCCAAAGTCTTATTCAGGGGACTGTATAGTTCTCGAACTACTCAGAAGTCGTGCTCGATTCTACCACCTAAGACAACGTCACATGGGTGCTCTGTAACACTTGCCAGAATGGGCCTATCTCGATGACGAGCTTGGCTTTGTCCCTCGTGAGGCATCCCTACCATCGTGATCGTCGATCGCTATTGGATCACACCAGGCCTGCAATCCATACCCAGTATCTGAATCCTTCATTCTCAAGGCCTCTGAAGCTTACTCCGGGACCTATCATATGTGTTCATATGATTGGAAACTTGTGGTTAGATGAGTTAACAAACCAGGAATAATTAGCAGTTGGTCAATAAGTGGCAGACTACAAACCCGAAGCGTATTACACACTATACTGATCCGGGATCGATTATGAATCGATGAGTTCGCTGGGTCGGATGCTTGGCACAGAGCACTAGACGGTCACGGACCTCACTAACGGACTATCTTGGATCCATATGCCAAGATTCACCTTTGGTAATAACTAGACGGAGAGTCCTTTCGGACATGGTAGCACCCGCGTAGACGTCGACGATGACAACAGTAGCCCGGAGTGAGGCGATGTCTTCTGTACAGTTCACTGAGCGCGAATCAGCAGGTTTTGTCGATAAAGCCTGCTACGAGGCACGTCGGTGAGTTAACTTACCTGCTCAGCTGATGGGGGCGTCACGGGTATGGACGCGGTCTGAATCGGACGTACGCAACTGTTCGACCAGGACCAAACTAATAGCCTTGTAAATAGCCAAACGCTGTAGTTTGGTGGACGTAGTACCGCTAACCAAACAAGAACTCGACATGCCAGTACCACGACGGGAACCAGAAGCAGCACTTCTCGACCCAGCGTCCAAATTGTGATCACTCATTTCATTGGGTACGCTACTCTTATATTCTCTTCTCGCGACAGAGCTCAAGTTTCGAGATCTTCGAGAGCAGCTCAAGATTAAGAGCTTCGCTAGGAATAGTAGTTGATAACTAACCGTTCAGGGACTGACGATTGCGAAGGTGGAAGCATGGTTCGAGAAGTACCATACTATTGCGGCGTTCTATGGGTGGTCCAGTGATGAGATCTATAAGTATGTCCCGTTGTTTCTAGAAAATTCGGTCTTGGGGGCATATGATAGTATGACGCCTGAAGATAAGGAGGATTCGAATAAGATCAAAGACCACTTGATACAACGGCTATTGACGAAGGATGTATTCGAGGACTTCCAGTCTTCAATTCTAGTCTTGTTTCCTTCAGAGACTTTACTTGAATACAGCTATGATCTTAAGCGGTTGGCAACGAGAATGTTGACAGTTAAAGGTACTTGGGTACTAGATACTGTGATTGATGGTGTGGCTAAAGGTCAGTTTTTGAGGGGTATACCTCAGGAGATTGCCAGTAAACGGAGGGTACTGCAGTTGCCTACGTTAGAAGAATGTGTTCTTCTGCCACTCTTGAAGAACACTACGGTTATGGTAAATAGTTCGGCTGCTGGTATCCGATCACAACAAGACCCGTAATGGTATAACCGGTGCTATGTTTGTGGTCACCTTGGTCATTTGGCCAGGGATTGTACTGCTGGCCTGCAACAAGAAGGACGTGATAAAGGTCGGGTTGATATTGATCGGTCTTATATTGTCTTATTTCGGGTACTGATTTCCTTATTCCTCATAAGGTTATATTGGACTATAGTATTTTACCCCCACGGTATGTATGTAAGAGTAAGAATGAGAACGTTCATACGGTGCAGTCGATGGATCTAAGTGATCTGCTTGCTAATGCACAAACAATGAAGCTGCGTGAGTTCTATGATATGTATGAAAAATTATGTAGGTGATGGTTGGATTACTTACCCCAATGAGTGGTATCACCAAGAATACATTTACAAGAGTGAGTATTTCGTTGTATCCGTTGGTGTAAATGGTGTAACTGGTAAGAAGAAAATATTCACGGGTATTAACCCTGGTGTTATCGTGAAGCCAACTGTGGCAGCTGTGAGGTCTCAACTGAGACTGCATCGTAAGCTCGGTAATAATACTCTACCGAGTGAGGTGCTACCTTATCTCGGAAGGTGGATAAATGCTGGAAAGTTGGTATGGCTGAGTGATGTTGATAGTGATGGAATGCAAGATATTGCCTTATATCATCCTATAGTTACTCAGTGGTATTTAGTGTATGGTTCTAAGAAATGTCGTCCAGTATTTACATATACATTACTTAATAATTCTGTACGAAGATCTAAAGTACTGATACAATTTGAGCAGAAAAAGCTCCGTGATATAATTATTTGTACGCGAGTGTTCAATCGAGTGCTTTTACGGATTTGCATGACGCTTATTTTAGCTTGCGAATCTATACGTCCAATCATCCATTGAATGGTGTTAGATTTGGTGATAAGTAATTTTTCTTCACTGCGGTTTCTTTTGGGACAAGTTATATGTAGTGCGGTTATCTTCCTGCACCTCAGATTCTAGAGTGCACTATAAGCAAGAATTTGATGAAGCAGCTCAACGAGAAAATCGAAGGAACAGCATGAGTTTTGCCGTTCGGAGTCATTCATGGATGATGTTGTTCATCTTGATGACAAAGTGAACCTTGATGATGAGTTTATTGCTGAGCCATTATCAGGGACTATTTCAGGAGACTATGACATTCACTTCAATAATGCTAAGCGACACTACATTAATGTGTTGCCCGGTGACGTCTCCACACTAGGCATTATCTATACCGACTATGGTCACTTCGTGAAGTTTCCTGATGTACAGTGGATCAAGTTTCGAGATGCCTTGACTAGTACCACAACTACTCATATGGCGACGCCTTATCACTTCTGGGGAAGCTGCCCGACCTGATTGTCACTGGTGCATGGAACAGCCTCTTTAAGCGCATGTTACAAAAGATGGTTGCTAAGGCACTTCATTCACGAGAAGTGTCATGGCGAACTACAGTGCTGAGACTACTGCAAGAGCTTCTATATGAGTGGCATAATTTGGTGCTGGAAAATGGTACGCTTAGATTACCCCGTCGTTATGATTTACGAGGTGAAATTACTGTTGTAGCGGATGCCAGTGAATGGATAGCTGCTTATGAGCTTCGGCAAAATGGTGACCTATATGATGAAGGTTCTATGGTTTTCCCGAGATCGAAAGCTGACATTGCCATCTCGGTCAAGAAACTTCAAGCCGTGTATATGGGTCTTGCTGCGGTTTATGAATTGGAGATAGCGGCATCGAAGAAGTTCATCTCTATTCATGTGCAGACTGACAACACCACAGTGGCCACAATATTGAGGACTAGAAGAGTGGTTGGTACTGCAAAGCGAGAGCCTTGTCCAATCTTGACCAAGTACTTGTCCCTCATCCAAGAATTGTACCCTCCGTCAGATTGGTCACGGTTACCTGCCGAAGTAGTAGCGACTGAGCGGAATTCGGCTGATAGACTGACAAAACATCCCTATTTTGTGAAGCTGTTGAGCTATCGTGATCATCTACAACGAGCAAGTGAGCGAGACACTCTAAAGGAGTATGATAAGGAGCCGGTGGTATCTACTAATGTGGCGAAAGGAGCTTCTGAATGGTATTTCACAATTGATGGCCACATTTGTGATTCATGTTACTCAGACCTACCCTTGGTGCTCAAGTTTGATACAGCTGATGTTGCAGAAGCCCAGGAGGAGAATGAAGATATTCAGTACGTGATTAGTAGATGGCGGAAAGGTTACTATATACAGCCATACTCTCGATTGCTGACTCATTTGTCGAGAGTGTCGCACGAACTGCGAGTCATCGATAGTCTTTTATATTGGCAATGGTCACAGGGTAGGACATCACCGTATCTACCTGTGGTGCCTCAGCGATGGCGGAAGGTGTGGTGAAGAAAGCACATGCTATTGGTCTCTCTGATGTAGAAGGTATTGTGGCTATGGTTAAGTTGGTGTGTTACTCTTTATATGGAAAGTGGCTGCTGATGCTGTAAATAAATGTGGAAGGTGTCTCATGAACAAGAGGTCTGCTGGCGTAATGCCTATGAGAACGACGAGTCGAAGTACATACCCGTGGCAAGTGTTGCATGCTGATATCGTGAGTTATGGTGGATTACATTTGCTCACGCTTATTGATCAGTTCTCGAAGGTTTTTATGTTGGAAAGTATTACATACAATGACTACGGCAAGTATCATATCTGCTCTACAACGGTCATTCAGTCGTCTTGGACCTCCTAGAGTATTGATATGTGATAATGCTAAAAATTTGAACTCGTCAGAGATGCGGTCGTTCTTGGATTCATATGGTACTAAGTTAGAGAATTCGACGAGCTATCATCCACAAGGAAACTCTATTGCTGAACCGGTACATCGAACGTTACATCGATTGGCAAGGTTGCACCGACTGCATTCACCAGGAGATTTGAAGAAGGCGTTACCCAAATTGGTATATGTATATAATTGTCGCCCACATAAAGCGCAGTCACCGTACTATATGCTTTTTGGCCGTAATCCCGTTACCATGGATGGATTGGCGAAGCATAATGGTTATGATCAACGGAAGCTTTACGATGCTTGGGACGATGTTAGGGGTGTTCAAAATCAGCAGTTTCGCAGCAATAAGGTTGCTTATGATCGACGGCATCGTATCCAGAAACCAATATTATATTACGGTGGTCAGATGGTACTTTAGTATAGACGACGACGGCATCTTATGGGAGTTGATGTGAAGCTACAGGACCCATGGGAAGATGGATGGATGGTTCTTAAGCCTCCAAATGAGAAGTTCCCATCCACGGCGGTTATTGAGAAGGGTTTTGTGAAAATGGCTGTCAACTTGGCTTATATACAACCAGATACCCGACTAGAAGTAGAACAAGATATGACCGAGCCTATGGTGAAAGAAAATGATTCATGGTTTGGACTGAGCCAAGATGAAGCTGAGTGGATTACAGCTACATGCGATGTAGTGGATTCAGATGATGAGCAGGGGCCTAGATTTTACTTGAACGGTGATGAAGAAGTCGATGATAGACATGTTACTTTGAGGAGATCCAAAAGAGTTAGGAAGAAGGTTAAAAGATTAACGTTTGGCCTTACGAATACCACATCATATGATTGTAAGTGATTATCAGGCTTCTACTAAAAAGAAGGAAGGATGTAAGGTTGTAGGCGATAATGTGCAAGTTGTCCCATTATGCTGTCCCTCTGTACACAATCCACGCTGAGGCGTCTTCATTTAGCTAAGTCCCTAGTGGACGTAGTCATAAGCTTTATACTTTAAGTATCTACCTGTTGAGTCCTCACCACTACATCCTGGAGGATTATTGATAGAGATCGATACTGATATGACAAGTCGTACTTCAATCGTTGTTCACAATGTATTATGTATGTATAACAACCATATCAGATTCCCCAATATTTATTCTTCACAACAACGAAGGTATCTTTGAGATTAATTGGAAATATGAAGCATCATCATCACCATTTAGCAACGAAGTTTGCATCATCATGATGATTCAATAAGATTGCAATTGTAGCTAGCTCAAACCATCATCATCATCTTGAAGTCTCCATCGTCTATTAGATGAACTTATTCCAACTCCAGGGTGATGGGGGGCGATACGAGTCATTCTTGCCTCTGTTGCTGCTGCCGCTCCTCTTGCTCTTGTTGTTGATTCAGTTTTACATGTGTGGTCCTGAGAGTAAATAGTAGTAGTAGTAGTAGTAGTAGTAGTAGTAGTAGTTGATTGTACTGATGTATAATTTATTAATATCACCTCTACTATTGGATGGATACATGATAATGTGGATGATGATCGGTTATCAGACTCATGCATACTCAACCGGCAGGGCACATTGTCTCCGACGGGACGACTATGCTCTTCTTCTTCTTCATCCTCATCATCTAGTCGTTGTTGTTGTCGTTGTCGTTGATGATGCTGTACGATATCTCCAGTAGTGTTATCAAGGCTGGTTAAACGGGTGATGCTATGGTGATGAGGGAGAGGAAGAGTATCCGATACTTCATGTGATATAATAGTTGATGATGATGATAACCCTGGAGACTTCGCCACCACCATCACCTTCTTCTTTTTCTTCATCACCCCTTGCTTATGATGATTCTCCTGTTCCAGATAGTGTTTGGCAGTGGTGTCAGGAAGGCCTATGGAACTCCTTGAAGTAGTAGTACTAGTATGATGATGATGTATCTACACGTGCATATCGTAGTAGTAGTGGATATCCTTTTATTATTATTCATTACTTTTATGTATTGTTCCTGTTCCCTATCTTCCAGTGTAGATAAACCACTCTCCAACTGTGATTTCACTTCCTTCATTGTTTTCTGACAAAGATTAGCAACAACAACAACATCAAGGATAATCATAAGCATGATGATTATGATTATGGTTTAAATGGCTAAAGTACTACCTTCCTCCTCTCAACCTCTTTCATCTTCTTTAATCTTTCTTCTCTCCTGATTATTATTACCAATATTGTTATATATCATCATCATATTTGATGCTACTACCGTGCTTCCTTTAATCTTTCCATAATAACTTTCGTGGATGATATCGACTTGATATCATCCCTAAGAGTACCACCATCACCACCATCACTGCCTTCTTCACTGATGATATCATCTTCACTAACAACTAGATCACTACCTGATGAACACCACCATATCATCTTGATGATGATGATGATAAGTCCATACCCAGATCCATTGAATCCAAATCATCATCATCATCATCATCATCACAGTTCTCTTCCTCATGATGTAATCTATCTAACTCTTGTGCAACATCCTTCTCAGCCTCTACAATAATAGAGTATGTAACCAAGAATCCAACCTCCTAATCCTCCTCTTCCTCCTCATCATCATCATCATGCTACTACTACTACTACTACTACCTTTGATCATTTCATCTAATTTCTGCCTCTTTAGTCGATACTGTCTTCCGTTATTATTAGAAAACTTACCACTCCCCTTCTGATGGTATGATAGACTACCATCTTCTGCTGCTGCTTCTCCTCTTGTTCTAGATCCCTTCTTAGTAAATAGTTTACCCTCTTCTACTGCCTTAATCAGGGCCTCGTCCCTCCTCATCTCCCAATGAGCATGGAAATCAGCCAATCTGATGATGATGATCATCATCACCATCATAAGGAGAGGAGTTGCAAGGTGAATGAACTTTATACTACTACTATTACTTTTCACTATCCTCTAGTAGTCTATCCTTCAATGCTATCTCCTCCTCTATATCCGCCATTAATTCTGATACATCCGATGACTCCTCCGATGATACATCATCATCATCGTCATTATCATTATCAATCTTCTTCTTATTATTATTCCCACCACCCTTACCATCACCATGACCAGTATCACTTTCCTCACTAGCTTCATCATCAAGGAATCTCTTTAACAACAGCATATGTCGTCTTGATGATCGCATCTTTAATAATCCTGAAGATTACCATAATCATCATCATGCTCATGCTCATGCTCATTTGTATATGGTTCTGATGATAGTAAGAAGCAACAATATAACAACAGCAACAACAACAATACCATCACCAGCAGCACCTACTAGGGGACTTTTCTCCATGATGATGATGGCCTCCTTTTGATTCCTCTGACGCTTGGACTCGTCGACGATAATCGTCATCACTTTCGTCGTCGTCGGGGGCTTCTTGGCTTCTTCGACATTGATTAGTTTTCCGCCGTTTAGGAGATGGTGAGGGTAGAGATTTCATCATCCTATGCTTACGATAGAGATGACGATGCGGAGAGGATAATGATGATAAGGACTCATCCCACTCGGACTCCAACGTATCTTCAACATCATCACCATCATCATTATGAACCTCCACTGTAGATGGTATAACATCATCATCATCATTATGAACCTCCACTGTAGATGGTATAACATCATCATCATTATGAACCTCCACTGTAGATGGTATAACATCATCATCATTATGAACCTCCACTGTAGATGGTATAACATCATCATCATTATGAACCTCCACTGTAGATGGTATAACATCATCATCATCATTATGAACCTCCACTGTAGATGGTATAACATCACCATCATCATGATGAACCTCCACTGTAGATGGTATAACATCATCATCATCATTATGAACCTCCACTGTAGATGGTATAACATCATCATCATTATGAACCTCCACTGTAGATGGTATAACATCATCATCATCATCATTATGAACCTCCACTGTAGATGGTATAACATCATCATCATCATTATGAACCTCCACTGTAGATGGTATAACATCATCATCATCATTATGAACCTCCACTGTAGATGGTATAACATCATCATTACCATCATTAGTATTTCTGTGGAGAGGATGTTTTATTAGCATTTGATCTAGTGTACTAGGAAAGAGTGATCCATTGTTATTCTCATGAGTAGTAGGTATGAATCGTGTTGTACTAGTATTATTATTATCAAGTTCCATATCAAGCTGTTCCCATTCATCATAGGTCACATCATCATCACCATCAGATTCATCACCACCAACTTTATTCTCCTCCTCTTCCTCTTCCTCCTGTATAATAATATTAGTAATAGTAGGTGGAGTAGATTCAATAATCGTGGGGCTAGATTGAGTAGGAAAGATGACTTCTTGTGTCGGCATAGTCAATGATGATGATAAACCCCCCAACTCATGTTTTATATTACCCATCATATCCCCATCATCACCACCATCACCATCATCATCACCATCACCATCATCACCATCAACAACAACCTTCCCTGGTCTGGGATCTACTCTATCTTTACTATCATCATCATCATAATCATCGTTATACCCTTGCTGAGATTAGAACAACAATGAGAACTAGTAGTAGTAGCAGTTGTTGTTGTTGTTATTACAACTCTCCATTCACTCATCTTATGATGTAATACTGCCTTCAATGCTGCCCTCTTACTACTGCTACTATGATGATGATGTATGGTGGTGGTATTCAATCTTCCTTGGGAAGCCTTCTTATTATCATCATCATCTCGTTTTCTAGTATTACCACTACCACTAGCATAATTTAACATACTTCTTTGAGTAGTCATCAACGACTCTCTTCTTATTACTTCTTCAACACTATTATTATTAGACAATGATGATGATAATAATGATGTTGATGATGATGTTGATGATGTTGATAAACCATACCCAAATGACCCAATAACCAGATGATGATGATGAATATCATTATTCACCCAACAATCACCACCACCATGACCATGACCACCATGACCATGACCACCATGACCATTACTGTCTTGTGATAATGATGATGAAGTACTCCCTTTGTTACTATCACCATTCATCATGACAACACTACCATCCTGATAGTAATTATAATAACTTATTATTAATATCGTCCAACCTTCTTCTTCCTCCTATCTAGTCCTCCTCTTCCTTCCCCTTGTACACCTGTTTTATTATTATGGTTGAATCCATAATAATCTAATGATGATATATCATATGTTAATTTAGGTCCCTTCAATCTATCCATTATCTTACATCGTACTTCATTATCAGATATCACTGACTAAAGAATAATAACAATAACAATAATAACTACTACTACTTACATGTTTAATGTTCTGTTGTCGCTTTATTAGTCTATCTTTAATACCTCTCAATCTACGTTTCTCTACTCGCAGCTGTTGCTTACTACTAGACGCCTCCTCCTTCTCCGCCACCATCGTAGTAGTAGTAATATTGTGATGGACACAACTAGTATCCTCATCCTTATCTTCGTCTATCAATTCATCATTATCATCATCACGACAAGATGTACTCTTATCATGAGTATTACATCTACTACCGTTATAATATTGATAAGAATCTAAAATGATGATGATGATATTAATAATAACAAATAGCAAGTAACAATAGACAACTGACTTTCGTTTTTATTATTCTCCTTATTATTCTCATCAAGTTCCCTATAGTATAATGATCGTCTAAGTCTGGGTTTAGGTGGGAAATTAATCCTATTACTACCTAACATGGTAGTATGCTGCTCTTCTATATCCAATCTAACAACAACAATATTATTATTACTACTAGTATTCTAATCAACAATATGATGATATACTTACTCTCCAACACTCTCTGATGATAATGATGATGGAGTTATATTATTCATCGTATTATCTGATGATTCTTCTACCCCTTTCGTATCATCATCATCATCTTCTGCTGCTGCTGCTGCATTACTATTAATATCAATTATCATTATCAATATACAATGCTACTCAACAATAATCATGTTCATGCTGCTCATGCTAACATTGAGTAGTAGTACCACGCAGACGCCACACATACGTAGATGATGAAGAATGTAATAGAAATGCCATTACCGGGAACTGAACCCACACCCTCCTCGGCAGCCTAGTCATGGAAGGTTCAAGTGTGTTCAAGGTATCAAGTGTTGTCCACTCGTGAACAGTGGGCGTGTCCAAACACTGTCACTAAACTTTGTGTCCTAAATCACTAAATTTCAGCGCGCGCCCTTATAGTCGATATATAGCGCGACTTCGTTTCAACGGCGTTAGAGACCGAAGGGAAACAAGTGAACCAAAAACCGAAGGGAAACAGATGAGCCAGAAACCCGAAGAGAAACAGATGAACCAAAAACCCGAAGGGAAGCAAGTTAACGAAGAGGGTTCAGCGGGCCAGGCGGATCTGTATCAAGTCCATGTCTCATTGGACAAACTCGACTCTCGCTTTGTGAGCTACATTTTGATTTACCTTCCAAGTTTTTTTTGAGCTGCAAAACCCAACACTATATCATTCACCATGCAGATCACTATACTTCGAACAGTATGACTCATCGAAGATCACTTATTAATGATGCTGATGGGCTTTTCGAGCTTCGGTCGACCACAGGAGTGGTGGAATGTTTGATGTACTTGCACTTGATTGCTCAACTTGGGGACTTGTCAGCGAAACTTTTGTCCTGAATTATTGAGTGGAAAGTGAATTCATCGACGCATTACGAGTTGAGTTGTTGGTTTGCGGGTTGACAGAGAAGTAACCGGTCCTAAGCCCCTGATTATTAGACGATCAAAGTTTCTTGGCATCCACGACAATGCATTTCTCCGGCGGAAGAAGCACGGTAGGTAAAAAGAAGACTGAATACCGATGCCAGACCTCTCGAAGACTTTTTCTCTGACGTGTCGTTAACCCTGTTGGATCTTTGTGGAACCTGGCAAGTAATAGCAGTTGATATAATCTCCGTCTCAAGTCTTGACACGCGAGATTTTTCACCCACTTAATCGAACAACTGTTCAGCCAGTTTGCGTTGATACCGTTCGCGTGGAGGAAGGTTTGAGCAGCCTCTCCGACGTAGGCGTATCTCTCTCTCTTCTCGTCAAAAGATATCACGTACGTTGACGGAGGGGAATCTAGCGGTAGCGGGTAGTAATAGCAACATCATACCTCATGCGGGAAAGGCCTGCACGGCATATAAAAATAGCGGTTAGTCGAGTTATATGTTTGTCTATCCATCCAACGGTGTGAAGGATGTTCTTTTTCTTAACCTTAGGCGCGCATAAATCGATTACAGGGGCGCGCGCGTCTAATTTAGTGATTTAGGACACAAAGTTTAGTGACACGGTTTGTTTGCGCCTTTATCAGGCGCATCATGCGCCTTGCCTCAGGCAAGTTGCCTGCGAACCGTTTCGAAGTTTGACATGCACTTCAGGACCAACGTTTCAGGACTAGAATTTTGTCATCGTAACTGTATTGTCATGGGAGTCTCACGCTGTCAGAGATTGATGATGCTCCATAGTCTGCGCGCGCGTGTGTAGTCCGTGATGCGTCACTTTTTTCATCTGTTCGTGGGTGCATGATAATGGATGCCCGATTTCATGACCGCAGATGGGACCAAGGGTGAGAGTCAGTGTTTTTACCCTTTTGAGATAATCATGGCATCGGGTGCTACAGTCGGAAGAGCAGCAATACCAACACTCACTAATGTGCCTCTCCAAATTCGCTGCGTAATAATTTCCATCGCGAAGTTCATGTGCTATCATCGGGGTGATGGTGCCCATAATACGAGTTCTGATATGATGGGACTCCGTTGTGGTCAAAGATTTAAGCAGGATGACCTAGTCGTTCCTTTTACACAGTTTGTTACTAACGCGCCTGATAGAGCGTTGTGGCGTGCCTAGCCTTTGCTGGGTTGCGTTAGGCCCCTGTAGCGTGCCTGACCTTTCCTGGTAAGAATTGCGTTAGACCATTACAGTGTGCCTAGCCATTTCTTATATGGATTGCGTTAGGCCCCTGTAGCGTGCCTAACCTTTCCTAGTATGAATTGCGTTAGACCACTGTAGCGTGTCTAACCTTTCCTGGGATGGATTGCGGTAGACCATTATAGTGTGCCTAGCCTTTCCTTTCATGGATTGCGTTAGACCACTATAGCGTGCCTAACCTTTCCTGGTATGAATTGCGTTAGTTGATTATAGGCCTTTGGACCCGAATTTCGGGTTTCATTTGAAACCCGAATGCCCAACCTTTTCTTCCGTGAGCTGTGTTAGACCCTTGAAGTGTGAGACCGAATTGTGTCAGACCGTTGTTGTATGTTGATTTTCTCTGATTTCATGTACTGTACTTTACGTGTGATTCACATGATGTGAACTGACTGTTTCAATGAGAGTTATTTATCAACTTGCGTATATCCTCACAACATGACCACTCGATATCTTATCACTCAGTGACGTTCTTGTCGTTGGCAGGAGTGTTTCTCGTAATGTCTAATGTAAGCGCATCTGCTAAACGACGTGCACGAGCGAAGAATACAAAGGAGCGGTTGTTTGCTGGAGCTGTAGGATTTTCTGGAATTTAAGCTCAGTACCGTTGAACTCTATATCATAAACCAATATCAAACAGTTTGATTCAAATCATTGTTCCTCGGACGGTCCTACGACTTGCTATAAATATTTGCAATTGTGTCTATTATGCTCTTCAGAACGATGCTGAGGGAGATAGGAGCAAGCCTGAAGATCGCTGTGGTCAGCTCAAGGAGACGCGAGTAGTAATATTGTGTACCCACGTCATCATATTCATGATGTCAAAAATTCACAAATGTTGCAGAACGTTGATCAACTAGCTAGAGAAATTTCCGCCTTGAAGGACAGTATAGCTGATCGAAATATGCTCCGTGAGAGCTTGGAGAAGGTGAGGATTCAATTCATTCTACTACTATTACTACCGGCCATTGTCCTTGCTGTGACACTCTTCTATTAGTGTGGTAAGGTACAAACTGCTTCGGAGGACTGCGAGCAGAAGATGCAAAAGCTGAAGGTTCAACTGCAGAGAGCGTCAGATGTAGGTTCTGCAATTGTTTTTATTTTGATGTTACAGATTGAAGACTTCCGGTAACAGGACGGAAGCATTGATTAGCCTATGGCATTTATTAGGCCCTAATCATAATTTTTATGATTTCTCTGTTTATAATTTCGGGTGTATAGCCGTTATCTTCTATGATTGAGGCTCGTAGCCCTTCCGAATTTATAGTTGTCGCTCTTTTTGTCAGTGTCATTGACTCAATCAGATTGAAGACTCGTCTACATTCTTGGCATTAGGACCTTGGATGTGCGAAGGCTGCTAGAGTTCACGCTGAGAAGGAGTCAATATCTTTGAGCATTCAAGTGCAAGAGAAGACCAGGGAGCTCAAGCGGGTACAAGCTGAGCTTGACGAAGCTCAGAGAGGAAAGGAGCAGCTGCAGCATGAGGCTGAAAGTGGGTACCTCAGCAGGTATCTGTATCTGGCAGGTACAATGTCCCATGCGGGTGTGCGAGATCAGCACGGTTCCCATGATACAAGTCCATCACCTGCCGTCTATTTATGCGTCGGGCGTAATCCAGAAAATACACTTCAATATTAACCAGGATCTGGAAGGCCGTCAAATGCGAGATGATGCCTTCACGCATCACGAAGTCCACGATATGGCAATGGCACATGTTCCACTCTAGGCAAGTTAGACGCATGGCACATGTTCCACTCTAGGCAAGTTAGACGCATGGCACATGTTCCACTCAAGACGGGAGTTAGACGCATGGCACATGTTCCACTCTAGGCAAGTTAGACGCATGGCACATGTTCCACTCTATACGAGTTGGGCACGCAGCGCAAGACTATCAAAATATACACACGGTCAAGGCCCCTAACTCAAGGGTTAAAGATATAGGAAACAACGTGAATTTCCAAGGGTTCACTCACAATGTTTTTCTATCCTGTCACGAGCTCCTGGAGCTCAGCTCCAAGATATAGAAGTGCATTGACTAACTAGCACATCACCCTACCACTACAGTCATCAGTAATCATTTATTACCACCAAAGGACAGAGCCTCTCCTTTTTCATTCTTATCCATGTGGCGATGATCATGGAGAATCTCCATTGGAGATGCCCACGACACTCATCACAGTCTTGTCTCGCATCACTGGTCGTGTGGACTAGTGATAAACGCCGCATTGCGTCTCCTCATTGGACGTCATGAAACAAACATACAAAAAACGCCTGTACGAGTGATGCCTCCAGCAAACAACACCATATAACACCTTACAATAACATATAAACCCCCTCACAAAATAATAGAACATGCAGTATTTTTTCGATTTCTCTGTTATTACTGCGACTCAGGTTGTGAGATTTCGTGTGTGAGGGTATCACTTATGTAGAAACAAAAATATATCAGAGTCGTATCATTATTCGCTCGCTTTAGTAAAATTTCTGAAACGGTCAATTTTCCCGCGCTTTCAAAAAAATAGAACACCATCTCAGACGGATCCGTATTGATCACCGAGCGACTATTCGCATATGCCCCGCGCTAGAGCTGTTACTCCACATACACAGGAGCTCATCCGTATCATGGGAAGCACTCGCCTACCGAACCGTGAGGCTAAATATACCCATAGTGAGATTGCCAGCTGCCACGGAGTATCCAGGCCAGTTGTCAGCAAGATACTCGCGAAGGCACCCCAGACCTACCCGCCCCAGCCTCCCGAGCGACGTGGGGGCAAGCCGGTATTATCCGATAGGCAGAAACGGCACATCATGAGAGAGTTTACGAAGGATCCCGACGTCACGTGCACCAAGATCGTGCGTATTTGTAAGGTTAGCGTGTCCCCACAGACGGTAAGGCGTTTTCTGAGGTCGAGCGGGGCTGCTTATGCTAAGATTCCAACAGCTCCAAGGTTAACTCCGGCCCATAAAGCAGCCCGAGTGAGTTTTGCCTCCGAGCACTTGCTTGCGGAGACTGATTTCTCGACGTGGATTTTCTCTGACGAAAAGCGATTCAATTTGGACGGCCCAGACGGCCTGCGCTACCGATGGATGTTTCCCGGACAAGAGAAAGCGGTTCTGTCGAAAAGAGCATTTGGTGGTGGGTCTATCATGGTCTGGGGTGGGATAGCTGGATCTCATAAAGTAGCCCTGGTGGAAATACAGAGCAACATGAACAGCAAGGTCTACCAGTCCATGCTCGAGATGAACTTGCTACCATTCCTGGAAGCGGGGGAGGAGGAAGGAATCGAGTACACCTTCCAACAAGACAATGCGAGGCCTCACGTATCTTCTTCAACTAAATAATGGCTGGCACGCAATGGCGTGGCAATCGTCCAGTGGCCAGCAGTGAGTCCAGATCTGAACTGCATCGAGCACTGCTGGGGCAGGATGGCTCTAGCCGTCTATGCAGGGGGTAGAGGCAGAGAAATCGAAAAAATCCTGTATGTTCTATTATTTTGTCAGGGGGTTTAGTCGCCTAATTTGATTAGGTTTAAATACCCCTGCGTAACGGATATACTACACTCCGAATTTCGGAGTCCGAAAAGTAGAAATATGTGAATGAAATAGCAATTTGATATAGCACGCAGTGTTATAATAGTTTCACTCGAATACTCATTACAGCAAATAACATAACGATTACTGAGAGCCTTACTATGGGCCCCACAGTGTGGGGTCGTCCAAGTGTGCAGCTTTCGGAAGCCTTACGTATTATGAACTATAACACAACAAGCAGCAGACGCAAGCAGAGAAGACACCAAGAAATCTCCTGGGCTGCCCAGGAGACATCCCTGGGCAGCCGCTGCCCAGGCTGGGCAGCTTGCCCAGGCTGGGCTAGCTCGCTTCGCTCGCTTGGCCTTATTTACTTGTCACTAATCCAAGCACATTATGGCATGCGCCATATAGCTTGGATTAAGGGCATTTGCTTGGATTACGGGATATTGCTTGGGATAAGGAAGCGAGCTTGGGTTTAGGTAATTTTCCGCCATTGAGGCCACCGCTCGTCTAGAAGGTAAAGGGTACAAGCAGCGCCCCTTTGTCTTCCGGGGCGTCTCAAGCTCTGCCAATCCCGCCAGTATGGAGTCGGGAAACTGCTAAGGTCGGCGCGGGTTGAGGGACCCCCGTCGATCGTTAATACTCTTCCCTCTCATCAGCATAACTCTCGTTCACCGTCGCAGTTGTCCACGTGGGGTATTGGGCAATCTCAAGCTGGACGAGATGTTCCTGATGCTGTTTACCCGTATTCCTCCGCTATGCCGAAGCAGGTCACTAACTCTTGCCTGAGCTGGTCGCACTGTTCGAGTTCCGCGAGAGGTGAGCCGGAAGCAGGTCTGTCAACACCAAAGTCATGCGACATAAGTCGGCCTTCTGGAACAGAGCTGCCATGTCCTGTTCTTACTCACTCCATCAGCCCCCAGCCCGTGAGTATGCCTTCATCGCCATCGTCGTACACGCTCGCCTTGCACAAGGATCCGGTAGAGGATCGACTATGCTCGGTGGCCTTGGATATTCAACACCGCACGGTTTTACTGGACTCCCCACCCGAGTTAACAATCTCGGTCGACATAGTGGATGCTGCTCTGTCGCCAAACTCTGTGGGTCTCCATAAACCACCTGCCCGTATATCAAGAATTCGCGGGGTCGTGGACTCGGGGGCGGGCAAGAGCTATATAATGTTCGGCAACTCCTCTGAGCATACTACTGAGTCGGCCAAGTTTCATAGGATACCCACAGCGGTTTGGGTGGGACTGGCTGATGGCAGTCGCTGTAGCATCACGGAGATGATTGCGGTTGTCGTGACCGTGAGAAAGCCTTTGGAGGCGTCGCTCGGTCCAGTCAACGTCTCTGTCCTCCCAAACCATGAGCGAAACAGCGAGACATGTATGCTGATTGGACGCGACCTCGGAGCAGCCTTGGGCCTCTGCTTGGACCTGGGTGCAGGTGTTGTTCGCAGCGCTGAGAAATCAGCCGACGAACCTATCGTGGACAACTCCGATTTCGTTCGGTATGTTGATCAACTCAGTGCCACTACTGCTGCCCAGCCCAGACTTGTCGATGCATGCACGACGGAATATCTAACGCCATCCTTGCCTGAAGATCTATCCAAGAAGGTCAAGGCCTTGATAAACCGTTCGGTCGCGGAGGGCTTTTTCCAAGAGCCAACCTTGCCAGGGTATCGACTTGCTTTTCGTAACCTCAGTAAAGAGGACAAACCGGACTGTGTCGAACAGGTGGCGGCCCTCTTCGTAGATCTCCCGGATACTCCAATAGCCACTGCCAAAAGCCGTCTATATGCACTGCATGCCTACAAGAAGCTCGCAGAGGGCCAGAAATCAGTGTACAGCAAGCTCATCGAGGCATACGTGGCGAGAGGTTTCTGGCGGCCTGTGTCCGGTGACGAGGTCACTTCAACTAGGATCACTTTGCCGCCGTGTCCATGCTTCGTCACGAACTGGGAACGAAAGCCTAGGGTGGTGCTGGACTGTAGACCGGTTAACCAAGCTTTAGGCAAAGTTTCAAGTCCACGGGTCATCCCCTGGACTCTGATCCTCGCGATGCGTTTGCAGGGAGATGTTGTGCTGCTACAAGGCGACTGCGAGGCCGCATTTTACAAATGCAGGCTCTTGCGTCATACTGTGTTGATTCAGGCGGCTACTGGTCTCTTTGAGTGTCTGAGAGTGAGCTTTGGCCTCCATTTCGGCCCTGGGTCTTTGACGACAGGGATTCACCGGATTGAGACTAGCATCCGCAACGTGCTGACTGAGCTGTGGCCCTTAGTCAACATGGTGATCCGGTGGTATGTGGACGACCTCGTCATGTCGGCAGACGATGTGGCGATAGCAGTCGCAGGGTTTGCTATGGTCATCTATGCTCTACTGCTCCTCGGTTTCAGCGCACAGATGGCGAAGGTGGCCGCCCTGGTCCATTCCTCAGTGGTCAACCAGTTCAAGGAGGCGTGTCGTCAATACGGCGTTCAGCTTCCGGTGAAGGAGCGGGTTGAGATTCTTGGCCTCACAGCTTCCTTCGACGACAACCACCTAGTTCTCGACTGCAATCGACAGTCTCGGTGGTCTGTAGTTGAGGCATTTCTCGAGTGTCGCTCACCGACAAACGTCTGGCCTTCCAAGCGGCTGGCGCGGCTGCGTATGATGTGGGACAAATCCATCCGATCGAGCGCCTGGTCTCGGATTGCCTTCGAGCCATAGTGGGACGAGCCTTTAGTCATCTAGCTTGGGGTACGGAGTACGACATCGGCAAGCTGTCCGACCATTTGAGAGAAGCGTACTGTGCCATACTTGACTGGCTGAGGGAGCTCACTCCCGCTGATAAATGTATGCACCGGTCGCTACTGAGATCCTGCAAGAGCGAACCGGTGAGGTTGATCCTAGAGACTGATGCCAGCTTGACCGGAGGTGGCTTCTCGCTGTGGGTAGGCTCGGATAGTGCTCAAGTCGGCGACTGTGGTACATTCGAATTGGGTAGTGCGGCATGGCGGTGGACTGCGAGATCCAGCTGTTGGCACAGTAACAGAAGGGAGCTGGCGGCCCTGTGGCGTGGCATCCTCTTCACCAGCACATTACTCACAGCCTGGATTTCCTCGCAGTCAAGTCCCGATCGAGCCGTTCTGGTTATACGGACGGACAACGCCGCTTGTGCTCGGTGGGCCAACGACGTCAAGGTATCTCGTGCACTGGAAGCACGGGCACTGCAGAGACTGGCGGCAGCAATTCGGGCTGAGATCGTGCTGATCAAAGCCCATGGGGTAGAAGTCAGTATGCGGCATCTCCCCGGAGTCTTAAACGTACGAGCCGACAGGCTTTCGAGAGCTCTGGAGCGTAAGACCAGGGGTGGGTCTCAGCTAGGGCGGCTCATGCAAGACCATCTCGACCCACCGGTGCGAGTCGCTCAGGAACTGGACGATTTTGTCTGCCGTCTGGGTGAGCTGCCAGTTGCCAAGAGGGTCGACGTCCCCCAGTTTGAGCCTATCGGTCAGCCTTTCGACCGAGTCTGTCAGTTACAGGAATGTGATACCCCGGTCGAGACACATTCCGTTGGCCTGGCCGACACCGTGGCTTCTCGGAGCTGGGATGTCGACTGCGCTCTGCATGGATGGAAGACGCTCCGCTTTGCCTTTCAGGCGTGGTCGGGATCAGTGGCTATACCGTCGGACTATCCCACGGCCTACAGTGACGAGGATGTCTGGTCTTTCATACGATCCTTACAGCGGTCATCGCGTGCCGCGGTAGTGGATGGTGCGGAGAACCGGAAGCTACCTACCAAATTCCATGTCGATAAGGATGGCACACTTTTCTACAAGTGCGTGGGCGCGGATGGCAAGCTGTTCCTCGCCTTTTACGTGCCCAGTGATTGTAACTTTACACGCCGGCTACTGGCGCGGGTCTACCATAAGGCCGGTGCACACTGCAGTGCCCAGGCGACCGTTGAACGTGCTATTGAGGCGGGGTTTTTTACCCCCAGGCTCCGACAAGTGGTCACCAACGAGATGGCGACATGTGTGAGATGCCAGGTCTTGAGCAGTAGGCGCGAATGGGCGGTCACTCCCGGCCAAGCGGGGGGAGGCCCGGGATTCGATCTGTACAGGCTGGCCCTCGAAACCCCCGAGCCCTACCTCTGGGTTGGCATCGACGTCCTATCCCTTGGGCCCTTCAAGTGCCTGACGTGCGTTTGCCTCCTTACGAAACACGCCTGCTGGATCGCGCTGGGTGGCGGCCAGACGGCTGAAGAACTGCTTGAGGCGACTGAGAGGGTCGCTCGCCGGCAAGGCGGTTGCAGGTTCCGGTACATAGTGTGTGATGGAGCGGTAGGGAGCAGGACCTACACCATGGAGGTAGGGAGACGGCTGAACGCGCAAGTCGTGTTGCAGGACCCAAGAGCCCCTTGGGCCGGCGGGTTCGAAACTCATCACCGGATCGGGCTCAAAGCAGCACGAGTCTTGTTTCACGGCTACAGTAGGAACTGTGACTGGGGAAACTCGGTTGTTGCCCAGGACTTCTGCGACGAGGTGTGCAGTATCATCAACTCGCGTCCTTTGACTAGCGGCGACGTCACCCAGGACGCTCGGGTAGTCGCACTCACCCCGAACTCTTTGCGATTCGGCTATTCATTGAGAGGTCACCAAGGAGTGGGGTTGATCACCCCGGATCTTGCAGGGAGTTCTGAGGCGATGGATGATGCTGAGAAGTCTGCTTTCGTCGGCCGTCGCGCACATCTAATGAGATCATTCGTCAACCATTACCTTCCGGCCCGTCGTCGAGCAGTCTTCGAAACGTTAAGCGGGGGTAGCCGCCCTACGCAACCCTTCCGAGTGGGTGACTCGGTCATCATTCATCAGCCGTCGCGGAAGCAGGACGCATGCTGGCGAACCGGATGGGTTGTCAGCTGCCTATCTACGCACAGATACAGAGTATTGCACTCGTCACCACGGGCTGGAGCAGAGAGGATCACCATCGAGAATCACTACAACCTGCACCCGTTGAAGCTTGCTTGTGAAGTGCACGCAGGTCCCACTCTGGTCGGTGCTAGACTTAGAGTCCTGCTGTCACACGCCGATGGCTTCCGGGATTATCATTGGGGTACCATCTTGGTTGATCGAAGCGAAGATGATCGTGTACTCATCGTGTGGGACGTTGCAGATGAAGGTGTGTCCGCCCGTGAATGGCTAGCTCTCTCTCAAGAGACTTGGGACTACGGGGAGGGGCATGTCACGCCTGATGACCAGCCGTGATAGTCTACTTGCTCGCCCTGGAGAAACGCCCCGAAGCCGTGATGATTCGTTATATATTGAGTATTGAGTATTATTGCTAATTCAGTGACTGCATGTATACTCCGTAGCCATCTGGCTCAAGTATTCTCTTTGCTTGTTTATACGATGGCGAGTAGCGTTCGGCAGTCGGA
>NW_003204538.1:38458-40272 GCF_000006405.1 Perkinsus marinus ATCC 50983 | reverse complement strand
AGAGCGTGCGGCGTCATGAATGCTGCAGTAGCCGTTGTATTGATGGTTCGACACGGAGCTCCTCCTGGATGAACGCAAAAAGTTTTCGTATGTAGAGGCCGGTACATCGAGGAACAGGAATGGTCGAATGGAATACTTGTTTGAACTCTGGCGCGACCATGGTATGATAACGAAGAAGGACTCTCATGATGGGAGATTTGTTCTTACCATATATGAGACTATGGTCTGCTGGAACGCTTTGGTGCATTTCCTGGGCGTCAGCAAGTCGCCTATAAACGAGGTGTCGGATATAAGCCGATGTGTGTCGACTTATTTAAGATCCAAGGATAGACTTCGAAGCTTTCCAGAAATAGCTTTCTCAGTTGATAGATTTGCCGGACGTTGTATTGTCAGCGATATGCGCGTACTAGTCGATTCGATGTTCGAGACATCGTAGTTTATTATCCTGCGAGGGTAGCATGACCTTAGAAAATACTTCTGAAACCTTACCTCCAGCATACGACACGGCGAGTAAGGGCACAGAAGTTTCTCCTTCTGTGCGAACTCAAACACAAGCTGTGTTACACAACAATATGCAAGATGTGGGAGGTGCATTGGTGATGCCGATACTCGCTCAACGCCGTGCTTTTCTTCTTCCCGCTATTGGGTTTCTAGCTATCGGGTACTACCCAATGGGTAGCTTCTGACCAAGGAATTCCCTAAGTAAACTTTCCTCCGCTTGCGCAAAGAATGCGAGACCCGCATTTTTTGAAGTTCAAGTTACCAACTTAGACAGTGACTCACTACCAGTGAGTTGCCATTCTAATAGACTATCTAGCCGTTAGCCTCGCATAATGTGAATCGCAATACTAGTATAATCTACCGTCACTAGAAATGATTTAGACCTAAAAATAAAATCATCTAGTGACCCCGTGGCCTTCCAACAGGAGCTGCAAAACATTTACAGTAGGCTCGACTCGCAGCGAACTCGATGCTTGAATCCTTCGGGGATCACGTTCTGGATTCCGCTACTGGACTATCTAGGCTCGGAGCATCATCTTCAGTCACCGTCTTGGCGCTAGTATCAAATGTATTGCTCGGAGCAGAGCCAGGATATGGCAATTCCAGCCTTGCCAGGAGAAAGGTTGGGTTCTGCCAGTAGTACTAGGAGTAGTGCCCAAGTTGAGCATTAGGATCACGTTGAGCGTGATAACAGAGCTAGACTAACTGTATATCGGTAGGACTCCATTCACTGCCGGGATCCAGTACCGATTTCTATGTCCACAGTACCGATATTTTCGTCAACGTGTTTTTGACGGAATGCTTCTCGCATTATATCTTTGGCATCCTTTATCTCCGGCTGATCACTGTCAGATTCCTTGGAGAGAAAGCGCCATGCTTTTTCGAGTTGCCTGAAGTTCAGAGTGATGAAACCCCGGATCCGAATCCGAATATGATTCTCAGAGATTCTGATTCAGAATAGTGCCAGAACTAAAATTTAGTTCTGGCACTATTCTGAATCGGAATTTCGCTGATTAGTAGGTTAGGCTGATTAGTAAGCTTTTGAGTGGTACGGACTTCTTCATCTTGCAGCTCCAGCAGCATGGCTCTGGCCGCGAAATCCGCAGCCGTTTCAGAGATGATAGGTATTTCGTTGCCCGAAGAAGACGATGATGACGACTGCATTTACTCGAACTATGATTCGTTATAAACGAGCTGTCACACATGTCCCGCTAGCGACCAGACTATGGCAAAATGGACTAAACTAATCTCATAGTGTGAGACTCACACTGAAGCGAGGGGGATCGACTACCAGGCCCGATCGAATCCTAAGT
>NW_003204538.1:35255-38358 GCF_000006405.1 Perkinsus marinus ATCC 50983 | reverse complement strand
TGAAGGGGTGCTGTACGAGAAGAAGAAGAAGAATGCAAATAGCCAGAGTATTTCAGGATTGTATAAGTTTTTATGGTGTGAGCACATAATGTTGGGTTGAAAGTGATATGATCATAGTACAATAATAAGTATCACGATAATGTACAGTATATTATAATCCTATCACATTCCTGCAAGTACATGTATCCCATTTGACAATAATATTTAGCATCTCCTCATCACCAACATCTATGTGGTCATAGTTACCATATTTGTAAGCTTATCACTTATGCTGGATGCTTCCCGGCTTTACTGTCTTCTTGTATCATCACTATTTGTTATGGATATAACGAGGATATCAGTAACAACAACAGCAACAGTAGTAGTAGCAGTTGAATCATAGTAATAATGGAGATTAGGATGTTAATACTGCTACTCAATAGTGTTGATAATGGACTTTGGTCGGGCACCCTGTAACACTCTTATTATACCGTAACTCTCCCAATGATACAACAATAAGGATGGGATGGGGGATACATCCTCAATAACAACAAGTAACACAAGTATACGTACACTTGTCATTAACTCATTGAGCGCTTGAATCCAACTGAGGGGCATGCATAATTATAGGGCATCGACCCGGACCCTCTATCCAATGCATCCTTTCTAATACACTTCTACTACCCCGATCTGACTCGTTATATAAATAAACATGTGGCCAGAGAACAAGAGGAAGTTTTGAAGACCTGATATCCAATCTAATTGACGTAGATCATCAGCCCGACAACAACTGGTCTAACAATTTCATTGATACTTGCTCGATCAACGGTGATACTAATTATAAGTAATTCATAATGAATCAGAACACCATGTTATATACTCATACTAACTCCCCATCATTATGTTCTTCATAGTCAATCGTAGGCATATATCTTCCTTTTCCTCCTGTTGTGGTGAGAGTGCCAAGAAGGTGTCGATGATAATTTATAGTAGTAAGCACAATATTCCGTTATCGGCAGAGTTGAAAATCTTGTCATGAACAGCAACATTGGTTTGGAGCTGATGCATAGTGATAAGAATCGAGGAGCTGATGCATAGTGATAAGAATGAAGGAGTTGATGAATAGTGATGAGAATGAAGGAGTTGATGAATAGTGATGAGAATGAAGGAGTTGATGAATAGTGATGAGAATGAAGGAGCTGATGCATAGTGATAAGAATGAAGGAGTTGATGAATAGTGATGAGAATGAAGGAGTTGATGAATAGTGATGAGAATGAAGGAGTTGGTGAATAGTGATAAGAATGAAGGAGTTGATGAATAGTGATAAGAATGAAGGAGTTGATGAATAGTGATAAGAATGAAGGAGTTGATGAATAGTGATAAGAATGAAGGAGCTGATGCATAGTGATAAGAATGAAGGAGTTGATGAATAGTGATGAGAATGAAGGAGTTGATGAATAGTGATAAGAATGAAGGAGCTGATGAATAGTGATAAGAATGAAGGAGTTGATGAATAGTGATGAGAATGAAGGAGTTGATGAATAGTGATGAGAATGAAGGAGCTGATGCATAGTGATAAGAATGAAGGAGTTGATGCATAGTGATAAGAATGAAGGAGTTGATGTCATGTCAATGCATGGGCATCTATCCACACAGTCGTTGGAATCCATACGTATACGGATTATAGGTATAGAATTATACTTGATGTGATATCCAAATCCAAGTGTAAAGTTTCAGTTATGGTTGTGAATCGTTCCTGACAACTTAACAACTCAAAACTATATTAGCCTATTCAAAGTGATTATTAAATAATGATCATCATCACCACAATCCTCCTCAATAATAATATATTTAATACCAATCATACTCCAAGTAGTAATTACACTACCATACACAACTGAATCTACTTAGAGGAGGAGGAGGCGACCTCTTGATGATGACCTTTCTGTTGATGTTCTTCTTCTTCAGAATCATAATTAGGATCACCCTTATCCATAGCAGCATCGGCTGGTGGATCACCAGCTGTGCCCCATGTATACTTGCCACCAGCTGATAGAATAATAACATCGTAATCAACAATAGAGACATTAAAGACTCACTCACCTCCATCCTTCTTCTGAGCAGCATCAGCATTAACCGAAGACTTCGGATTACCGCTGTGGCGCTCCTTCCTAGCATCAGATTTGCCGTATCCCATACTTATTATTTTAATAGATATTAAGTCTGAACAAGTAATAAGTTGAAGCTTTAGCTAAGATTTGTCGGGGTGGCGACGGAGGCGACGGCAAACTGTTGTTCTTTAGCGTAACTTGACATCTTGCACACACTTGAGTTATCTCAGATCTCCTGATTTTAATCTTAATCTCTACTATATATATATTAATATTATATACTAATAGGAGTAAACAAATCGTGCTTCAAAAAGTTGACTCCGTTCTTGATTTGTACATGTCAAGATTTGACCGCTTCTAACCATGCAATTTCCTGAGGTTTCCATACGGAGTACTTCGCGCTTTCAATATTTTATGCTTCGTCGTTTTACTGCTGAAGCACTTACATCTACATATGTTATCCTTCTTTACTCAATAACACCTGTATTGTAGGCATTACGAACGACTTGGTTATCCTACAATCTACGTTCATCCGTCGTTATTCATGACGTAGTATTCAATTTTCACCTTCAAGAGTTTATTACTGATCGTGATACTGCTGAGGTACTTGCATCTACACATGCCACTCTTTTTTAAATAATAACGCCCCTTTTTGACCTCACCAATTGCATCATCACCCTACCATTCAATACTAACGACGTGGTGATGAACGTCCAACGACTTTGTTGTACCTCCAGATCATCAGCTGATCCGTTTGTGAGCGTTCACTAATTCTTATCACCGACTCTTACTGATGTCGATCATGTGCCGCTTCCAGTCATGCACCATTCTTAGGTATCCGCAAAAACTACTCTTCACTCTCGAGACATTGCCGCTAATCGTGGTGCAGCCGATGTAATTTATGATCATTTGCTACATAGTGATGGATCTAATTTGGATGATACAACCCACACTGTCATCCACATCCTCATTCCGAGTGTGTCATTCGCGGAATCGATATAATCAAACCTCC
>NW_003204538.1:33154-35155 GCF_000006405.1 Perkinsus marinus ATCC 50983 | reverse complement strand
TAATCTCTCATATAATATACATCCTCGTACTCTACAATACATCTGCAATGGTGTATATACAACACAGAGGATGAGGAGGAAGAGCTCAAGTAGCCCTACTACCATTATCACTACTACTACTATTCTTACCTTAGTTGGATTATGGCCAACTACTGCTGCTGCAGTTATACATTGTGCTAATAATCTAGGTGATAGATGCATTATATGATGTGGTATACGGCGTATAAGGGAACGGAAAGTCCCTAAGTAATAATAATAATAATTACTACTATTATTATTAAACCATTATCATCTTCACATTACTCCTATCTGATGTCTCTAAATAGGCCAATACACGTAATGCTCGAGCAACATATCTATAATAATAATGATGATTGTTATGAGTTTGTTATTGTTATTATTACTTGCCACTCATAACCTTATGATATTTCCATACTTCGTTACCAAATCTCATAATCATATCAGGATCATCTTCTGCTGGCCATTTTAATATCATATATCTAATTATCATAATACCATACATATATGATGATAGTATTATTATTATTACAATTCAGAAATATCAACAAGATTCCACCAACGATATTCATGTATCCTATGAGGTAGCTCTCGACCTACAACTATCTCTACCATTATTAGAACAACACTATGTTACTGTTGTTGTTGTTACTGATCGTTGTTATTATTACCTAGAACGGTGAAGAACTGCTTATTACCATAACGCATAGATAAAAATGCTCGTACAACATCACCAATAGCATCTTCATCAAATTCATTAAAGTTGTCCTGAACAACATAATTACGTTATGTGATCATCATGATCATGATAATCTGTCATTAATACCTCTATCTCATCTGTTAGTATATGTAAGAATTCATCATGCTTCTTAACCCTTGTACTAGCAAATGCTAATACAATGTCAGCTAATTCTCGTGGTGATGTTGGTGGTAATGTATTATCGATTAACCATGTATTACACGCATGATCCATAACCGATCTAAGATAACAATAAGCTCATGATAGATACTACTAGTAGTAGTAGTATTATAACCTAATCCATTGAGGGTGATGAATACCACATCTAGTGTATGCTGTAAATAAAGCCAACAACACCTTGGTATTATTTATTGATGTTGGTTTGATAGCCTAATATTATTATAACCATCACTAATAGAATGATATTACTATTATTACTTGATAAAGTGAGGTCATAAATGGTTGATTAATATAAGCCAATGGTCTACTTAAGAAATATCGTTCAGGATGTGCAGTTCCTAATTGTAATACAACATTCATACATTCATATCATAATCATAATTCTCTTACTATGTATAACCTTTGGTCGTATTCTATCAAATGCAAGTAGTATCTTGATCATATGGGCATCATTAAGATCAGGTAATCTCTCATTAACTCGTGTTGATATACGTTGAAGGATGATATCATCTATAATAGAAACAACAACAGCAGCATGATGATGATGATTAGGTTGTTGTTGTTGATTACCGGGTACTCTTCTACTCCTATTGGATGGATGATGATACTTATAAGCAAATGGTACTGTCTCTGTTACTGCTAATGTAAAGTCATCCATATCAATAGGATCAATATCCCTAAAAGATATTATTAAGATATTGTTATCACACCTACTACCCTGTGGCTATCTTCACTCTATTAGGATGTACCATAATAGGTAATAGTCTCTTCCTTCCCCTGTCCCCTATCATAGATTCCATCTTGTCATCATCATCCTTTTTGTCTATATGTAATGATGAACCCATATTAGGTAGCTTAGTACTCCATCTTCTCCATGGTGGCATATTAGTGGTATCTATCTTATATCGACGACTCTGAAGTAACAACATGATGATAATAATAATAATAATCATTATTATTATACAACTAAACCTACTTCATAGTTCAATCCACCATACTTCATTGAATGATGATAATAGTATCCATATTGTAATAATACCATATTACAACAGCTACTCCTACTG
>NW_003204538.1:28685-33054 GCF_000006405.1 Perkinsus marinus ATCC 50983 | reverse complement strand
CCACTTCATCATCATCCCATAAGCAGCAGGTACTACGTGATATACGATAATAATACAAGTATGAACTAATGGTAGATATAGCATCGTGTGCATTAGATGTAATACTATAAGATTTGATGAGTATCTCCTGAATACCCATAGTAGGACCATGTCTTGTTGGAGAAGTGACTAAATAGATATTATCAATAATAAGTAGTGATGTAGTATTATTATTACATGATGATTTATGATGATTATCTATGAATGATACAGACATATGGTGTGTAAGGGGACTATGGTCCATATCTTCATAACCATAATCAGGTAACATCTATACTCATTATAAGACAACTCATCAACTCAAGTATAAGACCATCATTATTACAAACATAGTACGAGCGATATAATAATAATACTGATAATGATGATAGGCTTACAAGATAGACACATCCTAATACTCGAGGAGCTGCACCCAGCTGCATATAATACTCATCATCATAATCACCATAGTAAGCAGAAACATAACTGCATCATGATAATGACTCGAGCCTAAATGGTAGTCAAACTGATGATAACGTATTACAAAGCGCCCTTTTCATTCTTGAATCTACCGAATCTCCTTACCAGCTGCATACCATCGTAACTTTGGGTATATACTTAGCAGGATTGACCAGGTATAGGAATAGATGTTCTTCACCAAGGATCAAGTGACCATACCACAATTCTTATTCTTACAAGCAGAATAATCAAATAGAGCATGTAATGGTGGTGGACCCTGTTTACCAGCACCTCCTTCTTCTTCACAGGTATAATGGATTGAGCATACTTAGCTTTAAAGATCTTAGCAGGACCACCCTTAGCAGGTCCAAAACTATTAGGAACAGTGATATCAGGATTAGGTGGTCGTTCGACAACAGACATGAACACGAAATGATAAACCTATAATGATAAATGGAGTTTATAAACATCAGCATAAGCGAGAGACGTATTCGATGGTGTAATAACCTATAGCAACTTGATACTAATACAGACTACCACTTACCGACTACACATAAACAACAACAACAACAACTGTACATTATCCCCAATATACTACATCTACCTGATGTACTACTACCTACTTATACGTATAGTGATGTGATGATGAGTTGCGAATAAGGTACCTGATAAGGACATAGACCTAGACAAACAGTGTATTCAAGTTTATTACTCCAAGAAGACTATTATAACTTCGATGCTGATTCTACGACGATCATGAGGAATTGTTGCCTAAGTAAGATAATTCTATATACTTTCAGAATCGATGCTAAGAGAGCACTGTAAAGTTGTTAAAGCCAGCGAGGAATACAAGTTTGTCCAAATAGCATAGTCCATGTTCAAAGATAGTACACGAGTAGATCCAATCATTTAATAATAACAACCAACAATGATAATATGGATACCTGTATAGAGCCCACTAATATTAGAAGACCACTTCTTCTTCTTCTTGTTGTTGTTGTTGTTGTTGTTGTTGTTGTTGTTTATATTGTCCACTTGAAGATTGCGAGTCGGTCGTCATCTTTACCAAGTATACCATTATTATTAATGTTAGCATGCAAGGGTTACCTCATGCCTACTCTCAGAAGGATTGTACTAGCAGAATACCATATGCTAGATGTATATACTCATGAGTAGTATTTAATACAAACATTATACTCATATTACAACAGCCGCCGCCGCTGCATTGTCGTCATAGTACTACTGTATTTAGGTGATACATAGAAGAAGAGAAAGGAAACAAACAGGATACTACTAATAGGAGGTATGTACTTATTGGATAGGGATAAGAATAAGAACACTAAAGGTGTACTTCTTATTATCTTATCAACAACAACCTATAATAATAATGCTAGGTAGATCGTCATCATTATTATGGCTAATACACATTATGATACGAAGACTATGACTATGTTGTAGTGTGATAGATGATAATGACATGAGCTTCGAATTAGAATATTCATTTATCATCATCATGATGATGATCATTATGTTGTATGACCTAATAATGGTAATAGTAGCAGTAGCAGTAGTAGTAGTAGTAGGGTAGCAAGCACTACATAATTAGTATATAACTTAGTGCATTGTTCATAGATAATAAAGGTAAACATAGTCTGTGGTCCCAATCTGGTAAAGTTGACTAACCATCCTTTAAATCTAGGAAGTAAACATGCTCAATACTGAGTTGATGCCCAGCCTATTATTAATACAATGCCATTATTCCTTCTGTCATTATCAAATCATTGACAATAAGTGTTAGACTCTTATCCCTTCCTCCTCGATTCGACATAAGCATAGTCTTCAATACATCAAAAGGGGATGTTATCGTAGTTGCTACTATACCCGATATTAATCCTGCTATAATGCTTATCTGGATATTAATAATAGGATGATACAATCCCGGTATTATTACAGTTGGATCGTTGATATATGGCATATGTATAGAATCCCTCTTATTAGTTATATATGTTTTAAGTGTAGTATATGATATGATCTGTGATGCAGTCAACAATGCTGCACGAATAACAGACATAGATGTTCCTCGCCATAGATTTATGTATAAGGTACTATACTCCTTCTTATGTTCATGTGATGACGATGATACCTGAATAAACTAATAAAGTAAAATGATAATTACATCATGTTACATTGGTCATGATGACATTCATGATGATCATCATTGCATTATCTTTCCTCTGATACCTAGTACTACTAGATTGGAGCCTTACCTTGAGTACTTCTAATGGATTACCAATAATGGCAGCAATAGATCCTGTAGTACAACTATCCAATACTAGTTCATTAATAACTATACTATATTACCAGATAATAATGCTGCAGTGATGCTTATAAAGATGAGGAGGAAGAGTTCTGAGTGATAGTATTAGTCTCTAGTGTATGATCGTTATCCCTTATTATCCTAGTATATGATTCCAATGCTGTCTTTATAGGAGAGTATCTTGTAGCAATAAGAATACTTCTTGTCAATAGAGTTTCTTGTTGTTGTTATTATTACAATCCAAGTCTTGCTCCACCATATATAGAAGCTCTAAATAATGCAGGTATACAGCCTTTAAATAAAGCATACATACCACCCTCATTATGGATTATCTAATTATCATTATACTGTTCATTATTATTAATATAAGTTATCACATCTTTAGTAAGAGTATACACTACTGTTGGAGAGAAGGCTAACTTATTAATGTGTCCACTTTTAACAATGTATCTTGACGACGACGACGACGTTATTGCTTGTTGTTGTTGCAATAGTTGTAGACGTACCTTGCTAGTGGTATGTCTAGTAGTAGTATTATTATTACTACCACCTTTACAAGATCTAATGGATGTGTTATTAATGTAGCACATGATACTGATATTGATGATAAGAGTATATGCTCAGTAGTGCTCATTACAGTAGTACATCCCTTATCAATAACAACAAGAGGAGGAGAAGGAGAAGGAGTAGGAGTAGGAGCAACAGTAGATGGCATTATTATTAATAATCAGTCCTTTGATGATAATGGATTAATAACACATTATGTATTACAACTATGTATTCTAACACATGATATAGCAAGATATATGTGGGACTTCTGGATATTGTTAGTAATGTAGACTCAGTACACACAGATTGTATCAGATAGTCCCCATGATGATAGTAGCATAAGAGTGAGTAATACCACACCATTATCACATCATCATACACTCCAAGCAACCATTAACTCCTCCATTTGATCTATGTATAGGAATTATAATGGAATATTATATGCATCTGCATGTATAGGGAGGATGATATCAAGTATATTACATCATCATTATATACTATCGGGTAATATCTTGTAATAATAATAATTCAACAGATTTCCAGAAGCCTAAGTATTAGGTCACTTAAGCATTAAAAGCATCAACACATACCCCCTCTAACCCTCTCGTAGTAATAACATTCATTGCAACTCATCGGTATCATATAAATAATAGCCTAATATGGGTTGATACTCAGATACGAATATAGATACTAACTAATATAGATACTACTAAGATCTAGGTAACTTGTGCAATCTCTATTATGGTGAATTCAAACAATGAATATAAACTCAATACTTACAAAAAGAAGAAGAAGAAACATATTCAAGCAAGCGTCTCCAAAAACATCTGAACAAGAAATGAGATACTTATCGTTGGTAGTAGTTGGTGGTGGTGGTGATGGGAGTAGTATTATTACCTTGGTAACTCGACGTTCCTCATTCTGTGTATCCTCTCTAAGTATCAGATCATGATGAGAGATGTTCAATAAGGGAGTATTATTATTATCAGCCATTAATTGACCATACACTACCTTTGATGAGGATCT
>NW_003204538.1:26285-28585 GCF_000006405.1 Perkinsus marinus ATCC 50983 | reverse complement strand
CAATCTTAGGTTTCTTAAGCTTTATCTCTTCAGATGGCAAACCTATTGTATTGTCCAATGCATATATACCATCTGAGATACTAATTATGATGATGAAGCTGTTGTTATTATTATGACAATAATGAGTATGTTTATATAGTCCTGCCATTACCTGTTGGAACTGGAGCATGTGGATTCCTACATTCACCACAACCACCTTTCTTCTTTAACTTAATATCATCATTAGGATGTATACGATAAATCGCATGATGTACAGTATCAGGTAGAACATTACCAAGTATACTCCCTCTAGTATCAACCCATTGAGCATTTACTGTTAGTAATTTAATCATATCTTGTACCTCTTCACTTGCTAACGTAGCACTTGTTAATACTACTTGAACTCTCATCATCATCATCGATGTAGGCCCATGTAGGTGATCACCATGGGTTTTGATGTCATCACCTATGTTAACATCATGAATAGATAGGTAACAGCACTAGGAGTATACATAGTTTAGCAAGTATCTTATCTTGATCATTTTTAATAAGATCATCAGCTTCATCAAGTATTAATATGAATACTCTAGATAGATCTAATTGACCCCTATGTATCTACGAGTATTGATAATAATAATGATAACAACTGCAACTTGAGCATCATTATCACAGAGTTCTTTATCTTTTGTGGTGTACCAACAACAATATCAGGTTGAACTCCTTTTGGTCCTCTAACATCAGCGGCATATAAATGTATATTAATAGATGGTTCTAGATCCCTACACAATGATGATGAGTTTATTGCTCATCTGTAATGATGATGATGATGTTCTATTACTTAGAATATTCCCTCATACATTTACAAGTCTGTTCACATAAAGGTATTGTTGGTTCCAATACTATACAATAAGGTGAGGGTATAACATTCTTGGTATTCTGACGACCATGATCATCATCGTGGACACCGAATGACTTATCTGTATTATTATTATAATGACCACGAATGAATAGTAGTAGTAGTAGGATGATAATATTACTCCTTTGTTCATATATCTCCTGTAATGATGCCAAACCAAATGCAGCTGTTTTACCAGTACCAGTCTCAGCACATATACATACATCGCCACCACCTATCATCACAATACTAGTAGTAGGTAAAGATGATAGTGATATTAGTAGTTTTATTATTATCATTATTACCGAGTATTAGAGGTACAGCTTCAGCTTGTACGGGAGTAGGTAATGTCCAATCTAGGTCTTCGACTGCACATATGATAGAAGGATGAAGGCCAAACTCCTCGAATGCCGACATTATTTAAACTACGCAGATTATTAAACTACTATGATAAGATGCCTTTAATAAGTATATTGACATACCCTTTGGTGGTAGGCATCAACACTACCTACTATGTTCATAAGAGTATTACTACTTATAACAAGACATGATAATGTTGACAAATATTGAGTAACAACCAAGAGGTAGTAGAGAGATGTTATGATGAAGATAACAGTTAAGTAAATGATCTATTCGTAACTACTACTATCAACTTTCGTATCATCATAATTATCAATCATCAGAAACGGCTGTTTTTGTAGCTGCTGCTGGTGATGATGCATATAGTTTAGTTTCTAGTGGTACAAACGGTAAATATTGATCCCATTGTATAGGTATATCACGACACGATTGAATAGATGGTGGTAACTCTATAACATCATATTCTGATTCTGTATGTATATCCATACACTTATATGTTTTCGTGTTCATCAATGTATTGCTATCATCATCGTAGATAAACCTGATATCATAATATTATAATGAGAAGGCTTATAAGCTTATGAATATAAAGACTATCTTATAAGTAGTACTAGACGACCCTCTATTACTGTTGCCCTATATTATATTCTTCTTCACCATAACATAAATAGAGTATTGGTGTATTACCATCAGCAGCATCAATACATTGTCCAAGAGCAACATTACCTATAATAATATACTAGTACCAGTATTACATGATGAAGCCCATTATTATTACGTATTTGTATTTTATGTATCCATTGCCACTGTTGCCTTGTATCAGTAGGATCACATTCAACTACACTCAATGTTTGTTGCCCTTCAACAATCGAAGCTAACCACAACAACAACAACAAGAAGAATAGTACTACTATTAGTAGAGCAATGTATTCATATATTATTACCACTTAAGCATGAGCTACTAGACTCAGTAGTAATACCACTCTTAGGGATACTTGTTCTTAACAGTATCTTAGAGCCATCATCAGCATTTGATGATGATGATGAGATGATGTTATCATAGACT